>NC_071669.1:2824642-3126071 GCF_028554725.1 Zeugodacus cucurbitae
GACTGACGCGCATGATGATTGCTACACTGGCTTCGCGCCAATAGCAACAAACAGCAAATGCAACATACAAAAACTTGCACAAAGTGAAAAACAACAACAACAATGAATGCAATAATTCAAGCTAGACTAACGCATGCCGTTGCATTGAGTTTGTAGATTGATTTGTTTGGAATTACTCGTTCGTTGATGTGCACGAAATTTGTGAATTTATTTGGCAAGCGCCTAAAAGTATGCTGCAACTGTTTTCTTATCCTCAAATGCGCGCGTTCTCACTCTCATTTCTTCTTCTCCTTCACTACATCACTCTCACTCTCTGCATTGACGTTCTTAGTTTTCGAATTCGCTCGTTCGCTGGATTCGCTGGCTCGCTTCGCTTATTCGATAATTTGTTGTTGTTTATTTTTAATTATTTTTCGTATTGTCGCATTTTTAGTTTATTTTGGTTTATTTTTATTTTTATTTTTGCATTTAAATATTACATTTGTTAGGCGTAGTTGCTTCCCCCAACGCTTCATTCCTCGCGTGTTGGGGTGTACTTTATCGTTTTTGTTTTCTTTTTCAATTCGTTGCATGCACTTCAAGACACACTAAACTCCTTGCATTTAGCACCTCGCACAACTCAACGTTAACTGGTTTAATTAGCGACGCTAATTACTCAATCAATTGTTATAATCAGCGTTAAACACTTGCGGGTGTTTTTTTTTTGCCATGCGCGACGCCAACAATTTGCAAGGAGTCGGTGTCGCTTTGGTGTTCATGATTACTGACTTGGATGGAATTTGTGTTGTTGTTGGTGGTAACAATGGCAAATAGGAATATTAAAAATTTGTTTTATTTTTCCCTTCTTCTTCTTCTCATATTTGCAGTAGTTACGCTTAGAGATCGGTTATGAGCAACCCTTCCGGTCATAATTGTCCACGACGGTAGGGAGATCTAGATGGCCTAGTGTTGTTGCAAGTGGTAATGTGGTGGACGCAGTGTGTTCGATTGTTGGTGGGGAAATGTGTGTGTGTTTTTGTTTCATAAAAATCAAATTGTGTACATTTTTACGTAGAGTGTGTGTTGTGGTGTATAAATTAGAAGAAATCATAGTGTAAAGTAAATAAGTAAATCAAAGCAAATCGAATTATATTGCAGTAAGCGTACAAAAATATAGTAGTATATGGAATCAGATATATGTAGTACATATATATAATAGTATATGTGGTGCTTGGAAAACAGAATTTTGAAAATAAATTTTTAGATTAGAGTAGGCGATCAGATAAGATTTTTTATAGTTTAGAAATAGATTTTTTTAGATTATAGAGAACTGTACTATGAGTGCATTGATTTTATAGTTCAGAAATAGATTTTTTTAGATTATAGAAAAGTGAAAATTTATTTTTAGAAAATTTTTTGTGTTTTTTTTTTTTGCGAAAATTTATTTTTGTTAAAGTACATGCCTCTAAAACCAATGATAATTAGGAAATAATTTTTTTTCACCAATGCTGCTGTTAGACACCTTCAAACGCCTGCTTTAATCTATTTTAGTCACATTTCAATTCACAAAACTGCAACCCAATATGAGCTTATATGATTTGCAGTATATTACCATTCACCTGGTCTAAGCTAAATTAATATTTTTCAATATAAAAATATATGTTTACAATAAAAATCATGAGTTATTATTAATATTGTGTATATAAGTTGAAAATAATTTTAGTATTTTAAGTTGCTACCACAACCAATATTATTTTTTTATAATTAAATTGATAATAAAGTGCTTTAAAAAATGTGGTTTGGATTATTAAAAATCATTTTAATAATAATTAATGCTATTAATGCATATATAAGTAACTAATTTTAACTTGATTTATAGCAGATTTGTCGAAAAGGCAAAATTAATCTTTCAGTCTACACTATATTATCTATTTTTGGAACCAATCGCTTGCTTATGTGCGCGCTATAAATTGAATATTTATAGAATTTTTTTTATTTTTATTTTTGTAACAAATACACTAAACTTAATGGAGTGCAGCGGAATTTAGTATCTAAATCTCTCATTTTGATTTCCAAATCTAATTCTGCTAATACTCGTGTATTGCTCGTGTGTGTGTGTGTGCGTGCTTTCATTGCATTCTACACTACTTTTCCTCAATTCCTCAATTGTGATAATTTGGCTTTAACATTGCATTGGTGCGTAGCTAGTTAACTGTAAGGCACGCTATACCTGGCTAACTGAGTCAACTGGCATTCCGTAGACATAGTATGCATGTATGTATGTACGTATGTATGTGGCTGCTACCTACAATAACTGCCAAGTATTAACATAAAATGTAGTTTTACGGCAAATACAGTTAAATCGAGAAGTTTGTAAAATTACCTTAACAACAATCGCGCCTTAAGTATTCTAAACCTTGTTTGTGTCAACATATACAATACACATACATATACATTTTAGTAACAATACCTCGCTCAGACACAGTTTATTATCAAAGTGGGTAATTAAAATAAAAGCAACAAAATGCATGCAACTGCCTTACCTCTCGCACGGCATTTCGCCCATATTCTTGGCGAGCGCCAAACGTTTGGCTTCCTCTTTCTTGCGGCGATCTTCGGCGGCCGCCTTCATCGGATCGTACGTGGAGCGTCGCTTCCACATGGCCATTTCTGCCTCTTTTTGTTTAGTCACTGGAAAATGCAAGGTAATTAACACACCAAAAACAAAGACACGCTTCAAGCGCAACGCATTTTGCATACAAATGCAATTGGCTCACTACTCACCCGACTGGTCTCTACGCACCGCTGATGAGGCACGACCGCTCATGCCGTAGCCGCCACCGCCACCACCACCGCCAAGCGTAGTGCCGCTTGTGGTCATGCACGAGGCCACCGAGCGTACACTGCGATTGCTGGTGCGTGTCGGATCCGCACGCGTCAGCCCCATGGATGAGCTGCTCGGACTGCGTTTCATCATGTCACCGCTCAGTGCTGACGTTTTCAGTGTGCTCTTGGAATCGTTCTTGCGTAGAAAATTATTGCCCTGCGCCGGCTTGTACTTCGATATGTCCAAATACTTCGGTTGCACACGCTGACCTGTCGCAAGCTTTGTTGTTGTGGATGGCACAGCGGCGGCGGTTTGCAGTAGCTGCTTCTTGGCCGAGGCCAGCGAGTTGGGTACCTGCGATGCCAAACGGCTGAGACTGGTGTCACGCGGCACTGATTGTCGCGTTGTTGTGGCGCCGCCCGAACGTGGTGCGCTGCGTATGCCGCGACGCGGCAATTCGGGCGTGTTAGGGCATGCCATAACGCCACAAGAGCCGGCAGCTTGCTGTTGTTGTTGCAATTTCGTCACAGGCGCCGACGACGGCTTGGCCGTGCCGGAAGTGCCGCTTACACGTTGCTTGCTGCGTTCGATACGCATGAGTAGCGCCTTATTCAAACGCGTATTGGACAGCGGCACTGCAGCGGTGTTCTCCACTTCCGCTTGCACGTCATCGTCGTGCTGGTGATAGTAGTGGTCATTGTCGTCTTCCTCCTCTTCCTCGACCTCCTCAGCACCACTCGAATAATACTCTTCGCCCATGTCATCCTCATCGTTTATATAATATTGGAAATTTTCGTCGTAATCACCGATCGCGTGGCGGAAATTATTGCTGCTCGCCGACTTTTTGATTATGCTAGCATTTTTATGCCCTGCCGCCGCTGCGGACTGCCCATCACCGCCACCAACCAGCGAATAATTGTGTCGCGCAGCCGGTGGTGTGTAGATATTGGAGAATTGTGGACGCGCCGCGCGCTGAGTTGTCGCTATTTTCGCCGATAATGAACTGGAACGACGTAATGGCGACTCCTGACCGCTTTGCGCAGCCTGCGCTTGCGCATTGGCCGCTGCTACGGCGGCGCGACGTGCTGGCGAATTGCTGATGTTGCCATCGAAGGAGTTCTTGCGCGCACGCATTTGCCGCGCCAAGTATTCGCCGCTGGTGAGCAACTTCAATTGCTGCTCATTGAAGCTGCTCGTCATCAGCTGCAAATGCTGTGCATTGCGGCTGCCATAGGGTTCTTGCGACGTGGCAACGCGCCGATGCAACGGTGAGTGATGGTAAGCGCTGCCGCTGGCCGCAGAGGTGGGCGAGCCCAAACCGTGCTGTGGACTGCCGCAGTCGTCTGGCGGCGAGTACAACGCCGCGGAATGAGCATGCGAGCGTGCCGAGTGCGCACGTGGCGACGCTGAAGAATGTGTGGTTGGCGGCGATTTTAGGGAATTCTTGCGCGAGAGCGACTGCTGTAGATTGTTAATAGCAGCCGCTGTCTTCTGCAAATAGATATCCGCCTCTTCGTCGCCAACAACACCACCCTGTAACATCACATTCTGCAGCGGCGCACGCGTACGACTTGCACTGCGCGCACGTCCAATTGAATGCAGCGGTGAGGGTATTTTCGAAGGACTCTTTGGTGGCTTGCAAATGCCCTCGGCCGGCTGTCCACCGCTGCTGTACGCGCCGCTCGACAACGTCGGGTCGCTCGAGTAGTCACATTCGCCCGACAAGCGATAACGCTCGGCAAGACTGCGATTCAGCTTGGCAGCGCTGATGCACTGTTTGCTATTGTAAATGCTATCGTCGGTGAGCGAATCACCACCGGCAGCTGTATCGGAAGCGCACGTGTAGCTGCGCGTCATCAACGCCGATTGCGACGCATCCGGGTGAATGCGCGTTTTGGACGTGTCTGAGGCGAGGCTGCGTGCTCGTGCATTGCGTGCCCACTCCTGTATCCAATCGTTTTTCGTTTGTGCCGTCTTCAACACCGCTGCATCGGACAGTTTCTGGTGTGTGGGCGTGTCCGGTGGTGATTCTATGTAACTGCGTGTCGCCGCAAATTTCTCTCTGTTGCTGTCCTTCTGATTGGTGAACAGATTCAAACGGTATTCAGCTTTCTGATGATCAGTGAAACCACCACCCGAGTACGCGCTCGCGGTATTCGCCTTCAACTTCATCTCATTGCTCACATACTCGGATGAGTCAATTTGTGACGTGGACAAGCCGGATTTACGCGTCAAACGCGGACGTGGATCTAGTGCGCTCTTCTTGGCGAGCACGCCACTGGTTGTCACGCTCGTGAAGCAACCCAAATCGCCGTCATCCTCAGTGGGTGTCTTCTCCGCGATTTCAACCTGCGGTGGCGCCGACTTTGTCGCGGAGGCATTGCGCAGCACGCGAGACTTTATCTTCTCCAAATATGCGCCCGCCGACTCATGCGTACCCAAAATGAGATCGCGCTCGTTGTAAGCGCGCGGCGATTGCGGACACTGCGGATCCGCTTCGGCGTCGTGATAGTAATTCACCTCGAGCACATTCGAGCGATTGTTCACATGCACTGGGATTTTCGTATTGCTCAGCTGTGCGTCCACATCCACCACACTGCTGCTCAATTGCAAATTCTTCGGGCGTTGTTGCTGTGCTTTCAACGCTTGCTGTGCGCTCTTGTCGATGTTCATAAGATCCTTCTGCTCCTCCGTGTAGTTATCGCCATCCAGCGTGTAGGTGCCGGTTTCACTGATATTATCCGCCTCCAAATTGTAATTCTTCAGCTCGGCGAGCGGTGGTTGCGCGCACAGAAAGTCCACTTTCTGCAACGCCAACTGCATAGCCGTCGAGCGCGGCGTGAATTGCGTACGATTCGCGACTAGGTTGGCAGCACCTTTGGGCAGCTGCAGCGGCGGTGGTTTCTGCTTGCTGACGTTCTTGCGCGTCGGCGGTAAGGGCTTCTGCGCCGCATGCGCGCGCTCATTTGCTCCGTGGTGGTTGGTGCGCGGCGCTGTTGGCGTTTGCGCGACGGCATGCTGACCAGCGTGCGCGTGCAATTGTGACTCCTGTGTGCTGGAACGCGGTGACCAACTGTGCCGCTTGCTGGCGTCGCGTACGCGTGATGTGCTGCGATCGCGCACACGCAGCTTCACCTTCGGCACATCAGCGCCGCCGCCGCCACTATCGAAGGAGTTATCAGCTGCGCCACCACTTTGGCGCGCGTGACGTGTGTTGGCGCTGGCGCTGCCACTCAACGGTGTGGCTGACACGGAACTAGTCATTGTGGTTTCCTTGTTGGCCGCCACATCGCCAGCCTCCAGCTTCGACATGGATGCACCGCGTCGATGGCGACTCTGAAAACGTTCCATCATGCTCTTGTAGCGCGCCTTAGCTGCTTCAGGATCACAACCACTATCGTTAAAATTGTCAATTGTAAAAGCATACGATTGCTTATTAGCTGTAGCTGTTGTGGTAGTATTTGTTGCGTTAGATGCGGATGAATCATCGTCATGCGGCAACGACTCGCTATTGTCTGCACCGCTGGCGAGCAGCGTCGCCGCATTCAGCTCCGACATAGTGGACGGTGTAACGCAACCGCTGTCACTGCCGTTACCGTCGGCAACGCGTCTACTTTTGCCCAAATCGACTGTCGAACAGTCGATGCTGTGGCCATGGATGTGGCTGTGGCTTTCTATGCGTTCGCTTTTGCTCAACATATCTGCGAAAATGTCGGAATTGAGAGAGAAAAATATACAATTATATTAAGCGTGCATATTACAATTATTAAGTGAAAACGAAAATAAAAAATGGTGAAAAAAACATGAAAATGATGGAGCTCAAGATTTGTGCAGTGGAAGTGCTTTGGAGAGTGACAGATAGAGAGCGAGAGGGGTGGGCTGGCGGTGTAGGCAAAGTGTAGCAAACGTAAAAAATTTGTTCCGTGCGGCTTAGAGATTGTGTTTGATTGCTTTCGAGCTGCCAATGCGTACGCTTATTGTTGCTATTGCACATTGTACAATTACCGTTGTGGCACAGTGGAGCAATACGCGAACTTACTTAGCTTTTGAGCACTCCCCAAATGCAAGTTAAACTTGTAAAAAATGTCAGTTCATGCAACGCTGCGTTATTACAGCATAACAGACGAGCGTATGTGTAGCAGCGTTGTCAATGAAATTTCCACATTTTTTCAACGCACTAACTAGCAATTCGCCCCACTGAAATTTCACACTTTTCTACACGATTTTCTTGCCATTCGTTGCACAACCATGACGCCATGGTGTAGCAAGTGAAGGCCAAAGTTCGTATGAAACTCACATTTCGCCGCCTGACTTCACTATTGAACTCGGCTACGCAAGCGCAATACGCGCGACTGCCAACTAAACGCCGCGCGTCGGCAAACGGTGAATTTATGGTAGCATTTTGCGCAGAATTTCTACGTTTCACTTTGAAATTTCTCTTATTTTAGCTTTTTCACTATTTTACACTATTTTACTCTATTTTTTTCCTGCATTTTGCTAATAATAGCAGAAACGCGCAGATAACAACTTTTCCAACACTCAAACAATTACTATATAAGTATGTGTGTATGTATGTACGTAAGAAAGAAATACTAAACAATTCAGCGTAGCCCACGCATCATTGTTTATCTCCAGACATACATACAGACACTTTTATATAAATATCAACAGTGATCAGACAAAGAATCTTGTATGTACGTCCATATCTCTCTCTGGGGTAAGCCATAATCTTGCTGTTTCTACGTTTAGTATTCTTTTTAGAACATAAACAATTAATTGAAATGCCAAATAGCGGTAATTATTTATACATTTTAATTAAGCAGACAGTGTTGTTCAAGTATGGACGAGTACCGTTACTAAGTAAATTACAATTATAAGAAAATACCAAAAGTGGAGATTTGTAGATACATAAGTACATGCATAATTCAGTGTTTTCTGTTGTTGTGCTGTTGGTTGTTGTTGGCCATCGAGTATATTGTATTTATTTATTGATTTATTTATTAGTTAGATTTACTTTTGTACATATGTGTGTACTTCTTGTTGCTTGTAAATATGTAAATTTGAAAACTGATATGGAAAATACTAGAAATGCAGTTGTTGCACGTAGCAGTTGGTGCTAATATGCATGAATAAATTTGTAAATGTGTAGGAAAAATTATTTTTTATTTTTGGAATTTTCATTTAATAAATTAAATGTTCACTATTTATTTTTTTAAATCAATTTTTAATAAAAAAAAATATTTTTCTTTAATATTTCATTGAACAAATAACATTTCCAGTATTTGATTTGAATAAATTATAAATATCTAAGAAAAATGACTTAAATTCTTATTTAATTTTTTTATTTAAAATTTTTAAATATGAAAAAATATTTTTATTTTTAATTTAATAAATTACATTTTCCTGATTTAATTTTTGTATTTTTTTATGTTTTAAATAAGAAAAAATATTTTTCTTTTCCAGTTTTTGATTTGAATAAATTTCTAAATTTCTATTCTCATTTCTTAATTTTTCTCATTTCTTAATTTTTCTCATTTATTAATTTTTTTTACATTTTTAAATAAGAAAAAATATTTTTATTATTAATTTTTTGAATTTTCATTTAATAAATTCAATATTCACTATTTAATTTTTTTTTAAATCAATTTTTAATAAAAAAAAATATTTTTCTTTAATATTTCATTGAACAAATAACATTTCCAGTATTTGATTTGAATAAATTATAAATATCTACGAAAAATGACTTAAATTCTTATTTAATTTTTTTATTTAAAATTTTTAAATACAAAAAAATATTTATATTTTAATAAATTACATTAACCTTATTTAATTTTTTTTATATTTTAAATAAAAAAAAAAATATTTTTCTTTTCCTGTTTTTGATTTGAATAAATTTCTAAATTTCTAAATATATAAGAAAAATTAATTTTATTCTCATTTATTAATTTTTTTTTTTAATTTTTAAATAAGAAAAAATGTTTTTATTATCAAATTAATTATTTAAAAGTGTTAAAAAAATAATAATAATCTGTTAAATAAAATAATTTTTTCTTTATAATTTTTTCTTTATTTTTTTATTTAACAGTTTTAATTTTATTTATTATATTTTTTTAAACACCTTTAAATAAGTAAAATTATTTAAATTATCAAATTACTTTTTTATATTTAATTTTTTTTTATAAATTTTAACTAATTAATTTTTAGTGTGTACTTCGCATATTGAATTTTATCATGAAATTAATCTGCTTTTTTTATACTATCGCACCAAAAGTTGCTAAGAGAGTATTATAGTTTTGTTCACATAACGGTTGTTTAGAAGTCATAAAACTAAAAGAGTTAGATATAGGATTATTTATATCAAAATGATCAGGGTGAAGAGACGAGTCAAAATCCGAATGTCTGTCTGTCCCTCCGTCCGGGCAACGTATAACTTGAGTAAAATTGAGACGAAACTTGGTACACATGTTCCTCGGGACCGTGGCCTTGCCCCCAAATATGTTTTTTGTATATATCATGCAAACCACTAAAGCTATATCAACCAAACTCTATACAGTCGGTTCCCTTACGTACCCCATCACATGCCATGAAAATAGTTGAAATCGGATAATAACCACGCTCACCTCCCATACAAAGGTTAGGTTGAAAATTACTAAAAGTGCGTTAACTCACTAACGAAAAACGAGAGAAACACTAAATTTTATAGAAGAAATAGCAGAAGGAAGCTGCACTCAGATTTTTTTACAAAATGAAAAATGGGCGTGGCATCACCTACTTATGGGTCAGAAACCATATCTCAGCAACTACTCGACAGATTTCAATGAAATTCGGTATATAATATTTTCTTGACACCCTAATAACACGGATAAAAAAATGGGCGAAATCGGTTCACAACCACGACAACTTCCCATGTAACTCAATTTTGAAGTCCATCCGATTCCTTCACTTTATAATGCATACATTTGGAACCAATAAAGAGAGCGGAATAAAACTTTACACAAATAGTGAATATCATCTCTGCCTTCATTTGTGAAAAAATGGTCGAAACGGACTATAAGTTTTCAAGGCGCCAGATATCGAACATGAAGAACTCAGCGCCTAATGGTAATTTTTAACAGAAAATATCAGTAAATCTCTCTGATAATTTAATGTAATTCAGAGGAAATGTTTTTCTTCTAATAGTGTGTCTCTGTTCCAAAAATTATTAAAATCGGTTCATAACTTCTGCTAGCTCCCATGTACATAATTATAGGGTTTTCAAAACCTACGAATATATTGGTTAATATGTGAGATATCTTAGCAAAATTAAGTGAGCGTATAGTCCTGGAAATAGTATACCTTGCTGCTGAAAATTAGTGAAATCGATTCAGGAACTACCTCAGCCTTATATGATGATTTTCGATTTTCTATTAGACTTTATGCCGAATATATGGGTCAAGTTATGTGTTATATTGATAAAAATACAGCAATAAATAGCGAGAGTATAAAATGTTCGGCTGCACACGAACTTAGCCTTTCCTTACTTGTTTTTTATTTTTTTTTTTAATAAATTGTATTTTTATATAATGAACTGACGTATACAACAAAATTAGTACGACCTTCGCATCAATTCACCTTTAAATTCATGACGCCACAGTGAAACAAAACTTAATAACAAACTATTTAGCTGATTATTAGCCATAGTATTTTGTTAACAAGAAGTAGAAATCGTAAATTAGAGATAAATAATGAAAATTGAGTCATTTAGAGTGCTTGATGGCATAACTTAGGAAGTAAAATGGCAATTTTAGCAAAATAATCGTAGAAACTTCAATTTTAATATAATTTAAAAGACAGTTACTTCCACAGAATTTAATTTAAAATTGAATTTAATTCAAAATAAAATTATTTAATTTTTTATTGCCAAATATATTCATAAAAAATCATTATTCTAAAAGATTCATGCAAACAAATGCTTAAAAAAAATCGCAAAAGTATAGAAAAAAATATTTTTTAAACAAATCGTACGTGGGTTGGCATATGAATTGTTAAAAAATATGAAATTCATATGCAGATGAGCACACGCGCAGGTTGTCGTCTCGCTAACCAAATATAGATAAATATGTTCTTTATATTGTATTTATGTTTATATATATTCTTTAAACGAACTTTTGTTGTTGTAATTTCTTATTTTTTAATTTTTAATTTTAACACAATGACAAGTTGAGTCATGTGTTAGGGTGCGACAAGCCACCACAACCAGAAATGGTTTCTCGAAAAATTCCGTCAAGTCGCCTTTGGTTGCGGTGTGATAAACGCCGACAGATATACGGATTAGCTCAGCTGTAAGCGCAAATGTGTCCAAAATAAAAAAAGTGATTGCTGCCTGTGCGCTATGATGGTGATTCATGTCGTAAGCACTTAGCGTGCACTGTCAGCTAAGCACAACGCAATGGAGTACACGCATGCAGGCATAGATATCTACATTTGTAGGTGTGTGTAAGAGCACAGCTATGGGCTCGTATGTAAATACTAACACACATTGTAGCGTTGAGGTAAGTAAACAGAAGTTATTAAAAAGTAAACAAACAGCAGTTGTATGGAGAAATTACAGGGCAGTAAGACTGCTGTTTTCTGTGCGCATATGCAAAATATGGCATTTTTTATGATTATCATAAACACATTTTGTCATTTGTGCTACAGGTACTACATGCTAGCGTGAAGCGCTAGTTAGAATTTTCAGCTAATTGAGGTCTATCGGTCAGCTATGCACTGATGAGGGAATAAAATTTTTGCAAAAAAAATGTCATGCGAAAAAGTGGGCTAATCAAGCGCTTGCAAAATAATATTTCAAAATGTGGACAACCACAGACATATGTAAAGCATTTTAAGTTTAAAATGAAAAAAAGTTTTTTATTTCTTTATTAAAATGTACAATGAATGAACGAAAAAAGTCAACAAACCGAATTAGGTAATACGCGACTGTTTGACTGTGTGTGTGTGTGTGTCCAAAGCGACAAGTACGACGTGCACGCAATTTGAATGACAATTAACATTTTCAGCATAGCCAATGCAATCAACAGCAGGAACAACAATCACCATAAAGGCATAAGCCACCGCAAAAACATACAACACAACAACCAACAACAATGCAGTTAACAATGATCGTAAGCGGTTGTATGTTGAAAATGCATGGAAATAAAAGCAAAATCTACATATGGACATTCACAAATATGCGCATATGTGCATATGTATGGCAATAAAACGCTAATAAAAAGCAGTTCCATAAGATAAAACTGCTTGGCGTGAATGATGTGAAACTGCGGCTGCTCGGATCGAAACCACTGATACAAAAAATATTTTGCAAAAACGCACGTATGTATGTATATGGTACTTACTTATATAATAATACAGTGATCAGAGACGTGAGCTTAGAACAGTAAATTTCTTAGCCACATTCCAAATATTTTTTTACAAGCACTAGAACGCACCTAACCTATCGGTATGACTCATAGTTGTTGCAATTGTTGTTGCTGCATAACGCAAAAGGTTGAGGTGAGCGTACTTGGGCGGTTATAAATCCGGTTCTGTGTTGCATAAGTGAATATGAATGCGTTACAATCATGATTGAGATATCTATAACACAGCGCCTTCAAAACATAACCTCACATTACTAACTAAAAAGTTAGCAAAGATACATATTTTAGTTTCTCGCTTAAATCAAAAAACTATATATATTCACTGTCAACCATATGCACGAGCGCAATTTCAATTCAATATCGTCCCACTGTCACACTAACTGCTTGCGCTGGCTAAACACTAGCGCTATTGTTCACATATTTTTTTGTTTTTGTTTTTTACCATTTTTTCACTCACCTTTTTCATTGCAAAGCGGTTTGCCAAAGCAAAATTTTGCATTTGAGTCATCAACCGCCACAGCCAGCCCCACACCATAACCAGCACCAACAATATCGCGATCGTAAGCGTTAGCAGCATTAGTTGCCGCTGCTTGTTGTGTATTACTAAGATAATGCGAGGAGGATGAGCGGTTTTTTAACTGTTGCAGCTGCGCTTGCTGCTCAATGACATCATCAATCTTCTTCAAATTTTCCGGTGTTGTATCGGTCTTCTCATGCCCATCCGAAAACGAATCACACTCATAGTCGGTGCAACAATTGCTTGTCGGTGTATCCAACAATAGCAATTGTTGATCTTGCAACTGCTGTTGTTGTTGTTGTTGCTCGCCCAATTTCCGCGGTACATCGCAATCGTATGTAGTTGGTGTTGTTGGACTTTCATAAGGCGCGCAACGGTCGATAGTTGTGTGAAAGTTGCGCGTGCCATCGACATTCTCCGCACCACCTGCCATTGTGTCTGACGCTGCTAACGTTGTTGCGGCGTTGGCCACATTTGTATTGTCCATTGTGCTTGTTGTTGTTGCTGTTGCCGCGTTGTTAGAATCATTGACGGTTGCGTATGATGTCATGATATTTGCTTAAATATTCACTGACAGGCAACCCGCAAAACACACGCAGGGAATCTGGTTGTCGTTTTTTGATATTTTTTTTCTTGTTGTTATTATTCTTTTTGGCAAGCTGAGAGAAAATGTACAGGTACCTATCTCGCACACCTACTACGTGTGGCAAAGTATGCAAAAGTGTTCACGCTTACTAAATATATGTCGTACAATAAATTAATTAATCAACTAGGTGTGTGTGACGCTGCCTTATACGCTAGGCTTATTTATACTAATACGTGCTCTCCGACTGACTGACTCTTCCTGCTGCTTTGACTATTTCACTTCTTACGTTTTCGGTCTCTGCCACTTTGTGCGTTCTTTCTTATCACTAGTAGTTACAATAGCAACAATATAGCTGATTTGTTGGCCTTTAGGATGCAAGCGTGCGTGCGTGCGTGTCGATATGAAGGATAGGTGGACGTGCGTGTGGGTACTATGCGTCGGTGTTTTCGTAGCTGTACGCTCACTTATGGATTTTTATGTGCGCTGGTGTGTGTGTGTGTGTGCAGGTGCCCGTGGGTGTTACCTCTCCGTGTACTATATATGCTGTTTATATTTTACGCTCTGCTATATGCTAAATTCCCGTTCCTGTTGTTGTCGGACGAACGTTGTCGCAAAGTTCGTTAGCTTTTTGCGCTGCTGCTGCGAAGAGATTTGTCATCAGACGTGCTTATTTTGCATTGAATTTGATTTGAGCATTCAAAAGCGACACGTCTGACATCGGCCGTTTTCAACTTTCTAGCGGCAACATTATTGCCAAATTCTATCACTTAGTTTGACAGTTTGATTGGCGTAAAATCCAGTAGAACTTAACATATAAAACACACACTGTTTGACGTGGAGTATGCTTTGGTGGTGGTGTTGGTGATGGTTGGTTGGGCGTTTGTTTGGTACTATCCGGTTTTGTTAGTTGGTCGATTGGTTGATTAACCACGCATCAGCAACTGTAAAAACAATAAAGCGAAATTAATAAATCCAAAGAAAATAATTAATAATATAACAACAACACAAGTTACAAGGTAGCGCGTGTGTTCTTATTTGTTGTGCGAGTTTCGTGTGTGCCAAATTATCGATATACACTTGTATGGTTGCATGTACGTAATTATGTATATTGTATACTGTGTAGTTTCCAATTTTAGCCAACATTTTTATACAAAACACTTCTCAAACACTCTTTTGCGTTCGTTGAAAATAGAAAATCGACATTTAAATTGAAAATTTTCAAGGTTTTCCTTTTTATCGCACTGAGGCACTTGTAAGCAAATTTCGTGCTTTCGATTTTATTCAAGTACCTTTACACTTGTACGCTTTTTTATTGCAATTCCAAACAGACAACTGTGCGTCAATGGCATTGAAAAACTAAATTGGGAGACATTACACGAAAAAAAGCACTCCCTTACAGCTAAGACACGAGTATCAGCTGTGTCAGCAGCGCGTCCACTTTATTCATGCACATGTAGAAAGAAACGTTCAACGACCAAGGGCGACAATTCACTGCCTCGGTCTATTTGTGTTACACAAAACGACAGCAACAAAACACACACACAAACAGTTAGCGACAGCACAAAATTTCGAAACTTCTTCATTAGACTGTGAGTTGCTAAGATTATTGCCACCTTTATTTTTCACCTTTTTGCTTTATTATTTGACTTTTTTCATCTCCGTTTTCTGGCAATACAATTTATCACGCTAATGAACTCTATTCTAAGCGCTTTATGCTTTATTGTCTCTATTCATTCCCAAGTCTTCGATATTTGCATTTCTAGTTTCTCATTTTTTCTTTGTGAATTATAGAATTAAGTTAATATAGTTTACGGTAAAATACAACTGTCCGCACACTAGACTTTTATGATGTCCAATCGTCTCTATTAGCAAAAACACTGAATCCAATTGGTATACACTGCCTACATACTAGTGGTCATAGCCGCTTGAATTGTTTTGGCCAAGTGAGTGTCAATATGGCACTGAGTAAATGACACGAAGAGAAAAGAGCAGTAGTGATGCGGATAAGAGCGAGTAGAGTAACCGAGTAGGTTGGAGATTTACTGGCGGGTAACCATTTGAAATAAAGTTTCAGAAAGAACTCAAAAGACACTTTTTATTACGAAATAGTTATTACTTTACTAGAAAGCATTCAGTATATATATTTTTTATAAAATCACATATTCAACCATTATAAAGGGTTATTCTTCCGCTCAAAACAGCTTAAGTAATCACCACTGTTCACAGAAACCACTGAAATCTCCAACACCAATTTGAGTAACACACATAAGCGCTCTCTCGAGCTCACTTCTCTTTATAATACAAATTCCAATCAGAGTGTACAAGTCCAACCAATTTGCCGTCATCTACAGCTAATTACCAAATTGTCAATTATTTACATATGGTACATTGTGCTTATGCCAACCAATGAATGGTTTGTGGGTGCAAATTGTCACTGCATTTACTACTTTCAACTTTGATTGCACCGTTTCTTCACATTCACTCTTTCTTCTGATGCATGAAGCACTTTAAATGGTAAAATATCATTGCACGTTTCAGAAGAACAGGTGGGTAGGAGTTTTCAACTACGACATAGCGCACTGCAGGTGCATTTTACACACCAGTGAACACCTCATATGGCAGCCAATTTGCGGTCACACCCTGACGAACAGCCAGACCAATTGCGCTCTCCTATTAGAATTTTAGGCGAATACCAAACGGTATACAAAGCGTACATATATGTATATTTCTTTGTAGATCTTTTTAGTATTCTACACTGTATGGATATTCAGAAAATTGGAAAAGCACATTTGTGTTAAATGCGAATTTGTTACGCCGCCGTATGGTCAATTATGTAGTTATTCCTTTGTACAGAACTTAATTTTTCACTCTTCACACTAACAACAAAACAACGCACAATCTCTACTCGTGCGCTCACTCAGCAGCGCTGCACCTACGGCGGGCGCTGTATTGGCATTTTGCTTTCATTTTTTTTCTGCTTTATCGAACGCACAAATTTACACTTATTTTTTGTGGCAGCACTGCGTATTTTAGTTGCATTTTTCGTTACACTAATTGTTGTTTGAATTGTTTACTATTTAATGCAAATATTTTGTGTATATTTCGTGATTATTTACACAAGAAAACCCACCGTGAGGAAAAGCGATGTTATATGCCGTTGTTCGCACAAAAAACTTCCAATTAGACTGTTCTGACATACCAAAGAGAGTGAATGTGTCATATGAACGAGCGCGCAGAGCACAGGGTTGCATGCGAGTGAGAAGAATTTAGGAATAGTTGAAAACATATTATATTAAATTGATTTTATTAATTTTAATATTATTTATAAACATTTTAATTCTGTATTATGAAATTGACATGAAAAAGCCTTTTTTAGAGCGTAAAATATATTAAATATTTAAAAAAATTTGTAAATGTCTTGAAGCAATAATTTGCATAGCATATTATGCAAAAAATGTACTATATAAATATCATACAAATCATAAGCTAGCTAGCTATATAATTGTAGATTGTTCTCAAATATTAAATAGTTTTATTAAATATACAATTAAAAAATAAAAATAAAATTAATAATAAAATAGGATCAACTTGTGATATGACCCCGACGTGATTTGAACACGCAACCTTCTGATCTGGAGTCAGACGCGCTACCGTTGCGCCACGGAGTCTTATTAAATAATGCGGCTCACATAGCTGTACATTAATGTAGTTTTAATGCGTTAAACTTTAATTCAAAGGTTCTAAGTAAATGTCTTTAAGTTTTTTTTTTTATTTTCTGATTTTTATATCTTATCAAACCTTATCGCACCATAATTTGCAATAAAATTCTTAGATATCCTTAAGGTCACTGTAATTGTAGCACGTTTTATTAATTACCACCTTATTCTAAACAGATAAGATATTGAGATTAGTGTTCGATATACAAATTTCGAATATTCTGAAAATAATTAAGCAAAATTATTGGCAATACAACATATAATAACCCAAACAAAGTATGTAAATTTATACTACTCGTAATTTAATCTATACTGAAATTACATTTTTGTTCTATAAGCATTTTCGAATTCAAAAATATATATACATATTTTTTTATTTTATATTTTTTTATATTAAAAATGTTGTATGAAAATCACAGAATCATTCCGAAAACTGCCACTTATAGATTTGAATTTCTTAAGAGTTAAACATTGCAAAAAATAAATATAATAAAATAAATAAAAAAGAAAAAAGTGATATTTTCCATAAAAACTTTGAGGATTCGAACCTGAGACTTTTGCTATACAAAGAGTGAATGCTGTTCAACGTACCAAAATTAAATATTTAATAAACGATTTAATTTGTTTTAAAACATGAATGATAATAATTATGAATTCTGATACGCATTCAATAAACAAATTTATTTTTTATGAATACTTCTTTTTGTTTATAAACAACAATTGTGGAAAACATTAAGTCGTGGCGACATCTGGTGGTTCATAGCAAATTGTCATTCATTCTAACAGTTTGAAAGCTATGGTGTTTGCCAAAACATGCAAGACCGTACGTTCCCAGCTCAATATCGTCGTTGTCAAAATCAGCTGTTAAATGTAGTCGTCCAGAGAACGTATAATATAGAGAAGGTTCATGGTGTGCCGATTGTCAAAGTGGTCCTCTTTTCGCAGGGGTACTCGCCAAGATGAGCGTGTTTCACCACAGAAAATTATTAGCGTGTTTCACCACAGGTTTAACATCAGCGCACTCGAAAATAGCAGAATTGAGCGGTTTCAGTGTTAAATGAGAAAAATTGTGTTAATTTGAATGTTAATAACTGTACGCTTACAGATTCGCTTATATACAGTGCGCAAACGACTCGCTATATAATTTCATTTACATTTAATATCAAAATACATACGTATATATGCAAAACTTTATGATTTATTCCAGAAAATGCTTTGAAGTATATAATGAAATAATTATTTTATATACTTATGTTAAAATATAATATAATTATATACTGCATACATATGAATATTTATTTTCTTTGGTTATTAAAAGTTTCGATAATATACCAAAAGAATAAAAGTTGGCGCATAATTTGTAATTATGTGTGCATGTAAACAAAATCGAAAGAACCATACGCATAATGTTTGTAAATTTGTTTACATGCATATGTGCGTAAATATGAGCCTCATGGTTTGTTGTAAAATCTTCGTTGCCACGGACAACGAATGGCCGCAAATTGTGATTTTTTGTTCTCAAGTCAAAGCAGTGTCGCACGTTCGAAGGGAAGGGGTCCAGGTCCCCAACTCATGTTATCGTTTGAATTTTTATGTCTTGATTCTTACAGAAATCAGTCGTAGTACATTGAAATATGGCATAATACATTGGTAGAATATTTAAATACATTTAATTATTTGTATTTGCTAATTGTAGGTCAATACTATACAATACATAATTAGCGCATTTATAATTAGGGAGGGATCACTTGAAACGCCTCTGTAAAGCTCGATGTGTCGAAGGTTTGATGGCCGCCTGCGCGACGTCAAAACGACACAACATTGCGTTGTTGGTAGAAAATCGGCTTGTCGTAAATATGTATGAATATGTATGAGCATGCAAACATATCGACATAAATTTTTGCGATCCTCAAATCAGAATTTTTGCTGAAAAATATTTTAAATCGACTCAAGGGCTATGTTGGCATTTTTGTACCTAGGTTTTTGCGATGTTGTAAATTTTCCTTCTGGAGGGAACATTAGAAAAATCTTCAATTTATGATTTTTGTCATCGTCGCGAAAAGCCGTTTGTAGACATGGCATGCGCAGGGAGGTGTGTATGGCGTTGTTTTTATGAATGAAGCAACTTTGCCAAGTGAATGTGCGCTTGCGTTCATGAATGAAAATGGTTTTGTTGTATGTACCACAAAATTTGGCTTCGTTGATTGGCTGCCATATTGACTTGTGATGCTGCTTATGCGTTTGAGGCGCTTGTTGTTTTTGTAGAAAATACTTTTGATTTTTTGTGATGGTGACAAACTTACGTGTACGCGTATGCGAATGTAAGTTTGTGTATGCATTACTTGTTCGTCAATGACATACAAACATATTTATGTAAATGCATATGTAACAATGTGTGCATATGACCTTCACTGATAAGTGATAACGAGACAATACGAATTTTGGAAGATGTCCATACATATGCATCTACATATGTATGTATGTACGTAAGCGCTTTTGTATATATCTAGGTATACACATGTATGTATATACAAGTCTCATATAATGAAATATGTAGTTAATTTTAGTATTGTAAGAAATGCATTTAATATAAAAATAAAAGCATTTTTTATGAAAGTAGGTATATTATTTTAAAACATTACATTCATATGTAGGTCCGCTTAAACATGCCGACAAATATGCCTCTGAAATCGCATAATTTATTTGAATTGAATAAATTTTGCAAGCAGTCATAAATAAATATCATATTAGCACATAAGATTGCATATAAATGTATCAATATATAAGCAAACGGGC
The DNA here is from genome assembly GCF_028554725.1 of Zeugodacus cucurbitae. Lineage (NCBI taxonomy): Eukaryota > Metazoa > Arthropoda > Insecta > Diptera > Tephritidae > Zeugodacus > Zeugodacus cucurbitae. The sequence goes on from NC_071669.1 coordinate 2,844,459, forward strand.
TAACATTCCGATATAATAGAAATGTAAATCTCTGAGCATATTTTTCATTTAATGCTCAGCAATGTTAACGTGACGCTGTTAAAATTTCTCCTTCCGAGCTGGCTGAGGTGAAACACGCTCATCGTGTTTTGTTAGATTTTGACAATTCACACGCTGGTCCGCAATTGGACCTTCTCTATATTTAACGTTCTCTGAGTCGTCCCCGCTGATTGTTATTTAATTCGTACGCATAAATTTTGGAAAATTATACACGCAGCTCAAGGCACATAATCAAATAAATAGTTGATGGCAAAATGCTGCGACAATGCGTGCCTAAATCACCAGTAAGGGTGGTAAGTAAAATAAAATCATTAAATCAGTTGAAAAATTTGTTCACACAATTTCATCATGCACAGCACACCAGCGCACGGTGTTTACTCAGAGGAGCTGCAACGAATGCGCCAGCCACAGAAGCCAACGAGAAACTCGAGGAAATACGTGGGCGACTGGCGAAAGGACCAAATTTCCAAGATTTCGTACAAAATCCGGAGTATACGCGCGAAGAATGGACCGCCTACGAAGGCAAATTGCGTCGTGAGAAGGGCGAGAACGAACGTTTGCGTTTACCACCTTGGTTGAAGACTACCATACCGATGGGTAAAAATTTTGCCAAGATCAAGACGCAGTTGCGAGAATTGAAATTGGCTACAGTGTGTGAAGAAGCGCGTTGTCCGAATATCGGCGAATGTTGGGGTGGCGGAGAACATGGCACACAAACAGCAACTATTATGGTAAGACAAAACAAAAATTATGTGTATATCTTAAATAATTAAATATTACATTAACAGAGTAAGCTCTAAATTCAGTTATCTTTTTATAACACGACAATAGTGCTATTCTGACCTTAACTGATAACCTCTCCGACGTATTTTTTTGTATTTGTGTATGTTTTCACTATTTACTTACATATGTATACTCAAACATTCTTATCTTTTGCTTGTCACAGCTGATGGGTGACACATGTACGCGTGGTTGTCGTTTCTGCTCTGTTAAAACTGCCCGCAAACCACCACCACTGGATCCCGCTGAGCCTGTGAATACAGCTAAAGCTATTGCCTCCTGGGGACTAGATTATATTGTGCTCACTTCGGTGGATCGAGATGGTATATTGTGCTATTTTAGAGTTATATTTTAAGAGATTTTATATATATTTACTTCTAGATTTACCCGATGGTGGTTCAAATCATATCGCAGAGACGGTGCGTGAAATCAAACAACGGTAAGTCTCTCAAACTTTTTTCCATGTTTTTTTTTTTCATTATTATATGGCTTATTTTGTCTTTTAGTAACCCAAACATTTTCGTCGAATGCTTGGTGCCTGATTTCCGTGGCGATTTGTCTTGCGTCGAGACTATAGCCAACAGCGGTCTAGACGTGTATGCGCACAATATTGAAACTGTCGAGAAGTTAACACCATTTGTGCGTGATCGTCGCGCACATTATCGTCAAACACTCGCGGTGCTACAGCAAGCCAAACAGTTTAATCCAAAACTCATTACAAAGAGCTCTATCATGCTCGGCTTGGGTGAAACAGATGCCGAAATCGAACAAACTCTGCTGGATCTGCGTGAAGCTGGAGTGGAATGCCTCACGCTGGGGCAATACATGCAACCCACAAATAAGCATTTAAAAGTGATCGAGTATGTAACGCCTGAGAAATTCAAACACTGGGAGACACGCGGCAACGAATTGGGTTTCTTGTACACGGCCAGTGGACCGCTGGTGCGTAGCTCATACAAGGCAGGTGAATTCTTCATAACAAGCATACTAAAGAATCGTCAAGCGCCGCCAATGCAAGCGGGGGAAACTCAAGCCACACAGGAGAAGTGAATTGTTATGTTTGAAGCGGTTAAAAAATAATTATAAGCTTGTGACACAAATAAAAATCTATAAAATTGACGAATGCAAGCTGATTATGCATAAACAAATTAATTAGTTTGGAATTGTGATTCATATTTTTTGATGTAAAAATATTATTTTGTGCAAATAATCAATTGTTAAAGTGATATAGTATGTGCTTACACAACCGATATGTAGTAAAATATACGCTTGTTAAGAAAAATTCAAATTTAGTTTTCAATTAATTAAAAAGCTAAAAATAGTCGTGCAATGTATTGAAATCATAACTGTTTTAAGTAAATGTGACTGTGTGTGTAATATACATATAGAGCACAACTCATAATCGCATTAAAGCCAGAGAGTTTAAAACCAATGAGAATGCAACGACAAGCACAATCAACTTGCATTAATTTCTGTGGTCACCTATCAACTAGCAAATGTTGTTGTATTAGTGCACTTATGAAGTTCAAGTTCATACAACAACAACAACAAACTGCAATAGAAATAACCACAAAAGCGATTGCTTTGCCACACAGTCTCATTTCCACACTTCCGCCTGTGTGGGTAGGCGTCTTTGTTGATGTGATTGCCAAGGTGGCCGCGTCACCTCAACAAGTGTCCGTTTTTACAGCAACAAACAACACGAAACACTTTCAGTAGTGCATACACGTCAGCAGAAGTAAACAAAGTTTCGTTTTACATGGCCACCACAAGCCCCTTACCGCTTCCCTTTTAACTGCTGTTGCAACTGTTAATGGATTTTTCGCGCATGCGCCGCAGTCAAACACATTTAATCGCATTTTCCTTCGTACGAAATTTTCTCACAGCACCATTGACATTTGTGAGTCAATTGTCAGTTGTGAAAATTGCTGCAGCTGCTGCAGCCTTGCAGTGGAAAGTGTAATATTCCTTAAAATAGTAGAAAATAACTAAAAATATTCTAAATAAATTGTGAAAAAATATTTGAAAGTGAAAAACAGCGAAGATTTGCTGAAAAGACAACGTATAGGTGTAGTGAGTTAGGCAAGCCTAAAAGTATGCAACGTTACTGCGACATATGTTAAAGAGTAACAGCGCACTTTTGCATAACCCAAAGGCATAGAGGAGTTCCGGTGCAAACGCACTCAACTTGCAACACTTGCCACTGTTTTTGAACAACGCTTCCAGCGTATGTACGCCTTAGAAGTCGCTTGTTAGTGAGTTTCAAACTGCTGTCTTCGCCGTCAATATGCCCAGTTCACGACGCATTATACTTGGACATGTTATGTCCGGTTTGTGCTCCAAGATGAACCGCACGAAGCCCGTGCCAGCGGATGTCATGGAGACGCCACTGAAGCGCTGCCTCAACACCTTTGACATCACGCTGTTGGGTGAGTACAGAGATCACCAGGAAGTGAGTAAGTGGGAAAAGGTGTGAGAAGTGGCTTTATCATTGAAAATTCTTAAAAAAATAGTATCTTTCTTTTCACCGCCGCACCTCATTGAAATTTCTCTCAATCCTTTACGGTTTTCAGGCATCGGGCACATGGTTGGCGCCGGCATTTATGTGCTCACCGGCACGGTGGCGAAGGATATGGCCGGTCCGGGCATAATACTCTCCTTCATCTTGGCCAGTTTCGTTTCACTGTTGGCCGCGCTCTGCTATGCGGAGTTCGGCACACGTGTGCCCAAAGCGGGCTCGGCCTATGTCTACACCTACATCTCGATTGGCGAGTTCTGGGCTTTTGTCATCGGTTGGAATATACTGCTGGAGCATATGTTGGGTGCTGCCTCGGTGGCGCGTGCCTGGAGTGGTTATGTGGACTCGATGTTGGACGGTTGGATTGGTAATACGACGCTCGCCATCACCGGTGAGCTGCATGAGCAATTGTTCGCACGTTATCCCGATGTGTTGGCCTTTCTGGTGTGTCTGGTTTATGCTGCTGCTTTGGGGATTGGCGTTAAAGCCACGGCCGTTTTCAATAGCTTGTTGACTACTGTGAATATTGCCGTTATGATTTTGGTCATCGGTGTGGGTTTCTGATACGCGGATACTAAGAACTGGTCAGAGGCAGAGGGTGGTTTCCTACCTTATGGTGTGGGTGGTGTTATTGCTGGTGCCGCCACTTGTTTCTATGCTTTTGTGGGTTTCGACTCCATAGCCACGTCATCGGAGGAAGCCAAGAATCCGTCAGTGTCTATACCAATAGCCACTTTGCTTTCACTCAGCGCCGTTACAGTTGGTTACATATTGGTCTCTGCAGCGCTCACGCTTATGATACCGATACGTGAAATCAACCCCGCTGCATCGCTGCCTGAAGCCTTCGGACAAATGAATCTCTATTGGGCCAAGTATGTGATCTCGATTGGCGCACTCTGTGGCATGACGACCACACTACTGGGTTCGTTATTTGCCCTGCCGCGTTGCATGTACGCTATGGCCTCGGATGGACTGCTCTTCAGCTGCTTTGGACGCATCAACACCACCACACAAGTTCCCGTGCTCAATCTGGTGGTTTCCGGCCTGTTAAGCGCAATACTGGCGCTGCTCTTCGATTTGGAGAAGCTCGTGGAGTTCATGTCAATTGGTACGCTACTCGCCTACACCATCGTCTCCGCCAGTGTCATAATACTGCGCTATCGCCCACTGGCCAGTCAGGAGCATGCTATCTACGCCCCAGATACACCCGACGAGGATGATGATGACAACACCTCGCAATCTAGCATCGACACCGCTTCACCTACAAGTGATTTGATAGAGGGCGCACTCGCTGGCCGACTCAAACCACAATTCCGTTGGCTCGAACCACTACTCGGTCGCTTTGAACCCGGCGCAGCTGTATCCGCTGCGGTGCTGCTCTTCTCAGTGCTCAGCTTTGCGATTTGCTTCCAACTCGAGGTATCCTGGTCGGAACTTTACACCGGCACTTGGTGGGCGCTCCTCCTCTACGGTTTTATGATATTTATAGCTGGCGCTTGTGTCGCCGTGATTGCGGTACATCATCAGAACACGCGCGGACTCAACTTCAAAGTGCCGCTGGTGCCCTTCGTGCCGGCGCTAAGCATCTTCTGCAACATTGTGCTCATGGTGCATTTGAGTGCGCTCACCTGGTTGCGCTTTTTCATCTGGGTCGCCGTCGGCATGCTGATCTACTTCCTCTACGGCATACATCACAGCAAAGAGGGTGAGGTGTGCTCTTCCTATTCCATGTTAATGACTTCAACGGAGGCGTGCAAATCGCATTGGGGTGCTACGGGCGGCGGATTCACCATCAGTTTGAGTGGCAGTGGGGGTGGCGGTGTAATGAAGCGCACTGTCTTGCAACGTTTCATTGGCAGGAAAATGGATGATAAGAAACCGATTGTGGAGGAGGAGGATGTGGATGTGGATGTGGATGAGGTGGACGAAGAGGGACACACGTAAGTGGCTAGTGAGGGGGCGAAGTGCAAAGCAACAAGTGGGGAGTGTGAAGGTTTTGATTTACTTTGGTTTGACATTTGAGCTTCGAATGGAATTTATTTTTAACATTTATTATAGCATTTTATATGGCGCACAAATATTCAAAAAATTATTTTTTTTTTTTTGGTTTTTTTTGAAGACATGCTTAGAATTTTTTAAGCGTCTTAGCGCTGAATTTCTATATGTGTAGCGTCGAATAAAAAGCTTATCTTACGCTTTCTTTGTTGCTTACTCAAGCCAGAGTGTGTCGAAATACCCAGTGAGATGAGTCATGGCTCAATGCATGCACAGACGTGTTGAATTGCGGTTCTGATACAAAAGCCTGCGATAAACAGAGTCAATTCGCGAAACTCGACTTTATTATTTATTTCATTATTTTTCAGTTGTCAACGTGCGGCTTTGTGACATAATATTTTGTAATTGTTTTGAAATGTTTAAGCATAAAACTCTAGCGACCAGCCAGTTAGAGCTTTATGCATTAAGCATGCCATTTGCTGATTAATTAATATTTTAATTGTTATAAATTTCATATAAGTATTATTAAAGTGGTAGAATAATTAAAATAATATTACAAAAATTTTCTAAAATTAAATTTTAATTTTTTATTAATTAATTTTAATTTTATTTTGATTTAATTTTTTATTTTTAATTTTATTTTTATTTTTATTTTTATTTTTATTTTATTTTTATTTTAATTTTAATTTTAATTTTAATTTTAATTTTAATTTTAATTTTAATTTTAATTTTAATTTTAATTTTAATTTTATTTTTAATTTTAATTTTAATTTTAATTTTAATTTTAATTTTAATTTTATTTTTAATTTTAATTTTAATTTTAATTTCAGTTTTAATTTTAATTTTAATTTTAATTTTAATTTTAATTTTAATTTTAATTTTAATTTTAATTTTAATTTTAATTTTAATTTTAATTTTAATTTTAATTTTAATTTTAATTTTAATTTTAATTTTAATTTTAATTTTAATTTTAATTTTAATTTTAATTTTAATTTTAATTTTAATTTTAATTTTAATTTTAATTTTAATTTTAATTTTAATTTTAATTTTAATTTTAATTTTAATTTTAATTTTAATTTTAATTTTAATTTTAATTTTAATTTTAATTTTAATTTTAATTTTAATTTTAATTTTAATTTTAATTTTAATTTTAATTTTAATTTTAATTTTAATTTTTATTTTTATTTTTATTTTAATTTTAATTTTAATTTTAATTTTAATTTTAATTTTAATTTTAATTTTAATTTTAATTTTAATTTTAATTTTAATTTTAATTTGAATTTGAATTTGAATTTGAATTTGAATTTGAATTTGAATTTGAATTTGAATTTGAATTTTTAATTTTAATTTTAGATTACAAAATTAGCATCGCTTCTTTGTGTTAAAATTTGTATTTGTAGATAACAAAAATTAATTTCTTTATACTATTTATCTCTCCTCTATTACCCACCCAAAAAGTATAAAAAAAAATTATAAAAAAACCACAGATTTTGTGCAGCCAAACTAACTATAAACAAAGATTTTAAAGAGAAACTCAATTAGTATTCCATGTCTAGAGAGAATATGTGTAATACATGCATACAAATATATTTTATGAATAAACGGTATTACAGCACATAAGAAGAATGAAGAAGTTAAGAAGTTTATTGATTTATAATGAAAAAATACTTTACGCGTGCTTAAGTGAAAAGAAATTTGCGTGATTGGCTCTCAGTCTACCGAACAATAAGTCTAATAAAAAAATAAATTAAAAGTAAATAAAAAATACGAATTTCCCTGCGAAACCTAAAATTTCGTGGCCTACTTCCAGGCGTTGTGACGCATATTTCACAATTTTCGTTTGCTGCAGTCAATTCACCCATTTCTTTTCACTCTTAACACGCATAAAGAGTAAATAACTTGAAATAATTATTCAATTAACTCAAACATACTATATATATACATATAATATAAATATATTTATGCACATTCAATTGAAATGTTAATATTATATATATAAACATACCAAATTACCTGCAAATATATACATACATACATATATATACAAGTACATATTATATGAATAAATGCATACAAATATTTAGCTAAATGTATAATTGTTAGAGAGTATTAATTGGTTTCCTTGTTTTGTGTAATTCAAGAACAAATGTAACCAACAGCAATTATTAAATTAAATCAAATTGAATTAAATTATAACAAACAATACAAACGCACATACATTTATATATGTATACATGTATGATATGTTGATATATAATATATAAATACATATGCAGTGAAATGAAGGTGGGACTGTGTGTTTTTCTATTCTTTTAAAGTGGGTAAGCAGTAGGAACTGTTATGAAAACTGTAGAATGAAGCATTTCCTAAAATAATTCATTGGATTTGCTTAGCTTCAACTGCCTCCTGAATCGCCAGGGCTTGAATGAAAGACTACAGAAGGATAGAGTTGTTCTTCATGCTGAAGGTCTCTGTGTTATTCTTTCTCAGTCGAATTTGGTTAGACCTTTCGCTTTAGAGAGACCGAAGAGACAGAATACTGTGGATTTCTTGTATAGAGGTGAGTAACTAACAATTCGTTTCTAATCTCTCCTCGGATTTTAGGGCTTGGATTAAAGACTTCAGGATCATATAGAATTTTTAGAATGCATGTTAGAGTTACATTTCGAAAATTTGTCCTGAGATTTGGTAGTCAAATATGTGAAACGTGAGTCTTTTTAGTGCCTCCAGAAACATCGGCGCTTGAATTGAAGACTTCAGGATCATATATTCAGTTTCCTCTCTTCTTTTTAGAATGCAAGTTAGAGTTAAGTTTGGAAAGTTAATCTGTAGATACGAGAGTCCTTTTAGGGCCTCCAGAAACATCAGCGCTTGGATTAAGGGCCTCAGAGTCATATAGCCGGTCTCTTCCCTTCTTTGTCTTTTGAAAACGACATAGAAGCCAGAGTCTCTATAGTGTATTTCCTCGTCGATTCTGAATAGACACCTTCTGCTTTAGAGATTCCGAAGAAACAAAATAGGTGAGATTAAGTTAGTTTGTAAGGCTGTTCCCCAGAAACACACGTAGACTATGAAAGACAGTCCTTTGTGAAACCAAGATCCCTGCCTTGATTAGGTATTAGGGTTCGACAAAACCTATTGAACCTACTAGAAATCTGCAAAGATTTTTCACTTCCACATTCGTTATTTCGCGTGGTTCTTCGAAAAAATGAGCTCCGAGAAATATTTTTCTGGATCTCTCAAAGACGGGATATTCCACAAGAAAGTGATGAGATGATTTCACTTCGTCCACATTCAGGCAACTTCTACTGCTAGCATTCGGTAAGATGCTTAACCTTAGATCCCGATGGGAACAGAATACTTATGATTGTTTATATAGAGACGAATACCCTGATATGTTTAGAGAACTAACTATACACAATATTGGACTATTTAATAGTTAAATAAACTATTTGAACTGCTTTTGAAATAAAATATTTGTTTTATAAGTAGATCTTCAAAACTATCTTTAGTACTATGGATATATCGATTTGTGATTTCTCTTTCCCTTATAGATAGACGCTTTCGAAAGTATCTACAGACATTTAAGAGCTCTCAATGAAGTGTTTCCATTTCACAATTCTTGAAAAGGTATATGAATGTATCAATCTGGGAACATCAGCCTTCGGGATAGATGCTTTAAACGAACCCTTGCGCAACTTCGTTCTGGATACTGTAGCAGACTAAACTCCTACCTATCCAGACTAGACCCTGACATACTCAACATATGTCATGCATACAAAGAGTCCCCGCATGACACTAACCACCTCTTTGCATGCCGCCTTAACACTTTCCCTTTGATCCGACCCCATCGAAACAGCTCGTTTCCTAGGCCTCCCGTTAGATGACTTCGATGGCAACTAGGCTAGGCTTGTCATTTCAGGCAGACCTGAGTAACCGCTACAACAACAATAACAACGTGATTTAAACGAACGATAATATAGTATAACCCGTGTATCGATAGTTTTAAAGCTCCATGAATGAACGTTGTGACATTTTTTATGGATATTTAAAGATAAATGCATGGAGGTGAATTTATCTTTATCTTTGAATCGGTCGAGTTTGGTTTAATGAGGTTTTCTAAATTCAATAAGCCAAATAGCATACGATGTTTTAAATAAAAAGAACTGTTTAACAAAAACACGCCAGGGAACACTACATGGAAGAATACAAGCTACTTTATTCAAAAAAATAAAAAAATTCCCGTGAAATTGCTATTTGGATAAACAGTCTTCAACAAAAAACTTTAATGAATGAACCTTTAACTCGAAGCAAAAAAAGGCATTATCTATAGCTCTCATACAAGTGAATAGCACGCCAATTCTAAAAATTGCTTTATTTATTTATTTATTTACATACCATTTATTCCATTTATACACTCAATGAATGAAAATTTCTACGCTACACTTAAGCATTGTCTCTTTACGACCAACATTAGCTTTTCTTTTGCAAATTTTCACAATGACACTGCGAGTTTTTGGCAATCCCTGCAAGGCTAGGTGGATCAATACAAGTGTTACAAGGAGTAAAGAAAATTCCTACAGATGGGTAGCATCCTAGCACAGGCTTTGGACAGTTGTGGTAAAAGAACATTTCGTTTTGCTCGAATAACACAGCAGGAGCGCCAGTATTAGTTCTCTCAAGACAAAGATTTCTAGTGAAATTCGCACAGTTTATGCAAAAAGTGGAACAAAGAGTGGGTTGGTCTAAGATTTGCATGGCAAGTGGCTACAGTGTTTGCGAATAGTCTGTTGTCTTATATGTATATAGAGTAAGGTTCGATGGCATTTCCACTGCTTTAATGACAACTCCGACAAATGCCAACAAAACAGTTGCATTCGCACTGAACAGATGTAGGAATTTCCTTACAAAAATCACAACAACAAAGTATGTTGCATAGAAAATTCGTACATATGTTGGAGGAACGCGCCTGCCGTGACAAGGCCACGGTCACCCGATATCCTGCTGGCAGCGACATTGACACTTTGCCGCGCACAAATTATTTAGACGCTTGGTTGGTTGTTAGTAGTTGTTGTAGTTAGAATAATGTTTGTTGAACGGTTGATTGCAGCACGCTTACCTCTAAGTAACTTAACAGGACTATATATGTATATATGCTTGATAAGTGTCAGAAACACGCACTTTAATCATGCCCGCTCGCCGTCTGTGCACCGCAACCTACGCCAGTGACATCGCCAGGAAGCAGGTGGTTCCTGTTGCTTGGCGCACAGCCACAATCAAGGAATCTCTACACAAATGAGCATGAACAAAGGAAAAAATAACTGAAAAAACAAGTACTAGAGCAAAGCAGCAACAACAACAACAACACACACACACACCTAGGCAGGCAAAATGAAAATCAAATTGAAATCTAATTTTATAGCAGCAACCGGTGTTGTCTTCTACTTGTAGTATGTAGTAAGACGCCCTGCTTGACTGCTTGACACAGCGCGCCACGGCGCTCACTGCGCTTTGTGTGTCAAAGGACCGAGAGGACAGTGGCAGCTGTTTTGCTTTTGAATTCTAAGAATAAAACAACAAAAATCAAGAGCAGCAAACACCATTGACACTGTAATCGTTTCGGATATGGCAAGTAAATAAAGGATATTACGGTGCGGCTAGTGTACGAGTATTGGGCGCAATGAAAATAAAAGCGGAAAATACTCGGAATAAACATTTGCTTTTGAGCGAGATGGCAAGGTGTTTAATGATTTGTTTATTGACTTGAGGATTAAAGTGAAATCACATTTTGAGGCGTTTGTAGGCGTTTACTGCTGATTTTGGAGGTATGCTTTGTATGCACGGCTGATATCTTGGTTTTGCACTTATCAACAACGGACGACAGTTTAATAGGCATTAAATCAAATTATGGTTGAAAATGGAGCAATAACAGTGCTGAGCGGCGAAATCAAAAGCAAACAAATTAACATTCGAAATCTAATCTTCAAATTCGAATGATTTACCGAAACATTGTTTGAGGTTATGTAGTTCAAGGAACTCAGTATAGTCAGATAACAAAGCAGTAATGATGAAACTATAATGAGATAAGGTTAGGTTGAGGTGGTTTAGTATGTAAAGGTCTTCGAAACCATCGTCAGGAGTTTTTATTTTTATATAGAAAATTTAAATTTTACAAGCAGATACCATTTCAACTTTAAGAAAACTACTTTTTTAATTAAAACAAAAATTTAATTTGAATATTCTTTGTTTTCAAAATATTTTTTAAGTTATATTTCGAAATTACTTTAAGAAAACTACTTTTTTAATTCAAAACAATTTTTAATTCGGATATTATTTTTTCAAAATATTTTTAAGTTATATTTCGAAATTATTAAATAATACAATTTAAAATTCATTAGTGCAATTAAATATGAAGATTCTTGAATAGTCAAAAACGCCACAACAAAGCCTTAGAATTGAGGTGTGTTCAAAAAATAACGGGAATTTTCGTTTTTTGAAAAAAATATTTATTCATTCGTCTAAATTAACGTTGTCCCTCTACTTCCAACACTTCTCAAACTCGATTTTTGGAGCCAAACCTTCAGCGGTTTCTCACAAGCTTGTAAAATAACGGATCTTTAAGATTCTCTTTATTTTTGGAAATAGTAAAGAATCACACGGACTCATATTTGCCGATTGTGGATATTATCAATATAAAAAATTTTGACCATTCGACTCTCCAAAACCCGTGAAATTCAAAATTTTAAAATTCCCGTTAATTTTTGAATACACTTCGTATAACTTTTCAAATTGATATTGAACAAAAGCTTTCGATAAAACAAGTGCTAGAATGATTATCTAGTTTGAGAATAAAAAGAGGTTATATCACCCTAATAGGGTATCCGCATAATCTCTTAGATTGATTTTAAGTGGTCTTGCTTTCAAATATGATTTTTTTATATTTATGAGTCCAATTTATTGAGCTTTGCTGAGCTTGTGGTGAATAGAGTCTGAAATATTTGTATATAAAGGTGTGAAGTGTTCTTAAATAAATATTTTAGTATACAAATTTAGAAACAATAACACATCCTATTGAGATTTTCGCATACTCTCTTAAATTGATTAAAAATATTAGCGAGCAGAGAAATTATGAATCGAACACAGAAATCGAAAAAGATATTTTATAAAAATGTAAGGTGTTCTTCTATTAATATTATTTTGAAACGTTTTCAAAGAATCCAAAGAATAGGAGCAAACTTGAGTCTCGAAAAAATATTCAATAAACTACCCTTACAATGGAGAGTTAAAATAAAAACCTTTTCCTCTAACACTTCCGCAACTATTTCCTTAAATCTCTACGGAAGTTTGTATAAAAAAGAGAGAAAAAGAAAATAAATACAATAAATTAAAATAATAAACCGTAAGTGCCACTACAGTTAACCTAAATCGAAAAATAAATATTTTTACACGACGAGTAAATGTGACAAAAGGTTAATATGTATTTAATACTTGAAAAGTGCTGAGCACAAAAAAGTAGAATTTTGCATGACGAGCATATTTTAGTAATACTTTTTCGAGAGCCCTACGCCGAAGGAGGGACAATATATTAAACAGGACCACCATCAACCAGCCAACAGCACTTGAATGTGAAATATGAGGAAGCAATACTAGCCAGGGTTAAGAGTACTACAAACTGCCTTGGAATTTGAGAACATTTGAAGTGCTGTAAGCGCTAAAAATCTGCATATTGTGCGCATGGGGAGTGTGCGTAGGAGTAATTGTTGTTGACATCTGCCTGCTGCTCGGCAAGTGCTCGAGTTCGCCAGAACATGAGAAGTGGGGAGAAGTGCGAGCACTTGAAGAGCTAACTGAGCGGCTGAATGGCAAACGTGCTGATTGACGACTATGAGGATGTTGACGACGGCTGGCTGCAGTTTGCAACAATTGCCAAAATGGACTTAAGCACAAAAGGGCCACAAGAGCCAGCGGTGGGCACTTGAGCGGCTCAAGTGCCTCGGATTGTGGCGACAGAAGGCAGGAGTTTGCGACTCAGCTCAGCTCCGTGTTTGTGTACTAGAATGTACTTAGGTGTTGCTAAGCGCTGGCTAAGTACGTGTGATCAGGAGGCGGGTATTAGTTTACTCAGCACAGACTAACCCCCGAAATCCGCTTAAAACGAGTAGTAAGTGAAGTATATATTTGCTTATTTAAGGCTTGTGTTTGTTAGGCGCATATTTAAAGAGGTGACAATGGAAGGACGGCGCGTGTGCGAGACTCATTATTTTCAACTTGAGAAAAATTTGAAAAAAATAAACCGAAATGATGAGTTACTGAGGGCCGGTTTAGGATTACCCAATTGCATGTAAATACCTTGGACACGCGCTCTTCACAACAACAAATGTGTTACCGATCAGGTTCCAAAGTTTTTTTGCTGATCAGACTCCACTAAAACGCAAAAAATATGAGGTCCAGCAACAATGGACGCGTGGCAGCAAACAAACAACATATGAGAGTCTCAGACTGATATCAGATTTACCTACACCTAAAGACTTCGGTGTCGCCGTTCAATATGTTGCGCATGCAAAAGAGAACAGATGAGCATATAAAAAATATACAAGAAAGATACCAACAACAACAATCTATTTGCACAATGTATGCCAAAAAACAACGCATATAATTTAAAGGTAAAAAAAAATAATATAAAAAATATATAATGAAAACCCAAATTATATGAAAAAAGGATGCAGCAAAATTGCACAAAAAAGAGCAGATGCAACTTTGCACAACAACAGCCGAGATGCAACAAACACACGCACACACACACACAGCAACTTATCTGCGCACAGATGCAGTCAGAAGATGCCAAAAAGGTACTTCGTACTCCAAAACGTTCAACGTCCTTCTGTGTCTGCTGTGGCACGACATTCATAAATGATGCGCCCGCTGGCAAATTTTGTTGTTGTTTTTTCGAAAAGTTTGCGTTTTCGGCTGTTGCAATATACGTAATTGAGCAGATTACTGGGCAGCAGGCACCTTCTTCTTTCACTCAACTGTTATTTTATGTACGTGTGTCTCTCTGTGTGTGTGTTTGTTGTGTATTTAAGGTGCGTCCCTTTTGGGCAGGTAAGTTGTTGGTGTACGTGGTGTATCGCTTTCGTTGTTGTTGTTGTACGTGTTCGAGCTACTGTGCAGCACAGCATGACATTATACAGTGTACAGTGGTGGTTCATTATATTGGGACAGAAAATGTTAAAAAAAATAATAATAATAAAATAAAATAAAATAAAATTAAATTAAATTAAATTAAATTAAATAAAACAAAATAAAAAAAAATAAATAAAATAAAATTAAATTAAATTAAATTAAATTAAATTAAATTAAATAAAACAAAATAAAAAAAATAAAAAATAAATAAAATAAAATAAAAAAATAAAATAAAATAAAATAAAATAAAATAAAATTAAATGAAATTAAATTAAATTAAATTAAATTAAATAAAACAAAATAAAAAAAATAAAAAATAAATAAAATAAAATAAATGAAATAAAAAAATAAAAAATAAAATAAAATAAAATAAAATAAAATAAAAAAATAAAATAAAATAAAATAAAATGAAATAAAATTAAATAAAATGAAATAAAATAAAATAAAATAAAATAAAATAAAATAAAATAAAATAAAATAAAATAAAATAAAATAAAATAAAATAAAATAAAAATATAAAATATAAAATAAAATTAAATAATAATAATTAAATAAAATAAAATAAAATAAAATAAAATAAAATAAAATGAAATAAAATAAAATAAAATAAAATAAAATAAAATAAAATAAAATAAAATAAAATAAAATAAAATAAAATAAAATAAAATAAAATAAAATAAAATAAAATAAAATAAAATAAAATAAAATAAAATAAAATAAAATAAAATAAAATAAAATAAATTAAAATAAAATAAAATAAAATAAAATAAAATAAAATAAATGAAATAAAAAAAATAAAAAATAAAATAAAATAAAATAAAAAATTAAAATAAAATTAAATAATAATAATTAAATAAAATAAAATAAAATAAAATAAAATTAAATTAAATTAAATAAAAATGTATTCATCGATCTAAGATCACACACATTTTAGTAGTTGCTGTCGACCACAAATTGACTAATATTTTATCCCAAACTGGCTATTTATCTGATAAGTTGAATATTAGTTTCATATCTATATTGAAATTTCGTCAAAACCAATTGGGTTATTTTTATTCAAGTGATATACTTCCGATAATTTTTATTAAATCCATAACAATACATAATTATACTCTTCTCAACAATTTCGCCGCCACTGTACAAATAATAATATTTCCTCAGCGTATATTTGCAGCTTGCAAGCCCTGCAGTTCGTCTGCCCTATCAAGAGACAGACAGCTTGCTTGTCACTGTCCACAGAAGCACCAAAATATAAATTAAAACAACAACAACAACACCAGCAACAACAATAAACGAAAAAGATGATTTCTAAAAGACTGAGATGCAGTGTACGCCGAAAATCAAACAAAACAAGAGCAAGCGCAAAAAAAAACAACAACAAAATGCCAAGTAACCTTCCAGTCAGCACTACTAAAGACACAACAACAACATCAACAGCAAAATCAAAAAAGGTATAAATACAACAACAACAGCGCACAATAATTACGTGTTGTTGCAGCAGATGCAATTTTTGAATGAGTTTCGAGCGGTTGCTGGTGGCTGTTATGGTGTTAGTGTTGGTGGTGGTGAATGGTAACGAGGACGGTGTCGGTGTTTTGCCGGTACCTTGTCGCGTCACAATCAAGGTGCAATCCACCTTGATATGATTTTATTGTTTGTTGCATGAACGTTGATATTTTGGTTTTTTGTTTTTGTGCTTATTACTGCAGTTGGTTGGGTAGCGCGCATGCGCAATGCGATAATGCAATGCATGGTGTTTGTATGTCTTTTTATTTCGAAATTTTTGTTATTTTGATTTTTTTGTTTGGTTTTTTATTTACTACAAGGCAAGGATTGCCGCGGCAAGTCAATGTTGATTTTGAAGGAGCAGTCAAGTTGCAACTGCCATTAGATGATTAAAAAAAAACAATTTTGGAGCAGACATTCAACCGGCTATCATCCGAAAAATCGCCAGGTGCAAATTGTTTGGAGTAATTTACTTTATACGCGGTGCTGCTATTTTTTGGAAAAGAAATCAATAAATAATTGCCGATATCTAAGGTTTATTTTTTTGGATCGTGGCATAGAAATTAAATAGGAATCTGTGCTGAATAGATCTACAGATTGACTCTGACTCTGAATGGCACGTCTTCTTAATGAGAAACCAGGCTTTCTGTGGTAGAAGAAAATTAATCAAATGCTTCCCAAAAGGATTTGAATCTTCGATGTTCTGAGGCTCAGCTCATGAGTAAGCTTTTTGTTTAAAATTCTTTTTGAAAGAGACCTAAAAGATAGCTATGTAAGAATCTTTGTTCGTTAATGATTCCGATCTACAGATTGACTCTGATTCTGAATGAATCGTCGTCATAACGAGAAATCGGGCTTTCTGTCAGAGAAATATACGGGACAAATCCTTACAAAAGGGTTTGGGAATTCGATACCAGGATTTCCTGGGACTCAGAGCTCGAATAAGATGGGACAAGTTTTTAGTTTGAGTTTCTTTTATAAAATACTTAAAAGATGGTTATGTAGGAATCTCTTTTCGATAGTGATTACCTCGTATTTCAAATAGTTCAAGGTCCAGTCCAAAACCACTATCCATAAAGAATCACTTATATCAATAATCTATACTAATCAGATCTACAGAGTGGGACTCTGATTATGAAGGACTCTCTTAATTACAACCTATATATACTGTTTTAGAGGAAGAGGTCAAATGCTCCACAAAAGTATGTATGAATTCGATACTATGATTTACTGGGACTAAGAGCCTAAATAAGATTGAACAAGTTTTTCGTTTCTTTTTGCAAGAGTTCTAAAAGATGGCTATGCGGAACCTTTTTTCGATATTGATTGCGTCATATTTCGAAACGCTAAAAGTCCAGTCTAAAGCGATATTTAGAAAGCATTTCTTATATTTGTCATCTATTTGAGAATAAGCTAAAGCATTCCAGTCCTCTCTCGACCAACAAAAACTAAACTCTACAAGTCCCTCATCATTCCCGTCCTACTTTATGGGCAGAAGCGTGGACGATGTCAACATCCGATGAGACGGCACTAGGAGTTTTCGAGAGAAAGGTTTTGCGGAAGATTTATAGTCCCTTAAACATTGGCAACGGCGAATACCGCAGAAGATTAAATGATGAGCTGTATGTGTTGTTCGACGACATAGACATAGTCCAGCGAATAAAAAGACAGCGGCTACGCTGGTTAGGTCATGTTGTTCGAATGGACGAAAGTGCCTCAGCTCTGAAAGTTTTCTATACAGTACCAGCTCGTGAAAGCCGAGGAAGAGGGAGGCCTCCACTCCGATATAAAGACCAAGTGGAAAAGGACCTGTTTTCACTTGGTCTTACCAATTGGCGCCAAACTGCCAAAAAGAGAGATGCGTGGCGCGCTGTTGTGCACTCGGCTATAACCGCGTAAGCGTTGTCTACATCAGTCAAGAAGAAGATGCCAGTATTTAATTTTCTGTCGAGGCATAAAGTGTGAAGTTGATTCTATATAAATCACCTCAATAATGATTGTTCTAATGAAATATGATATGGAACAGCTGATATTTGCAGCAGAAAAACTCTTAAAGCAACTATAGCCCGAAAAACATGTTCGATTATGGTATGGTATGGTATTTTCATAGAATCTCACAAGTATTCCCTAGCGATAGAGCTCCACAAGCATGCTGCTAACTAATTACAAAGCGAAACTAACATAAAAACGTGCAGCAGTGTCGAAGTCATTAAATCAGCAGGATCTTTAAGGATGCTTACAAGTCGTTATTGCCACAAGTCCACAAGTACTTGAAGCACTAACCGAACAAACTAAGGAAATCGATTGAACGCCAACGAAAGGGAAACGGCAGTCGTTAATAATAAAAATTAATAATATATCCTACATTAACTGACGGCCAAATAAGTGAAAAAACAACAACAACAAGAAATCAAACATGTGTAGGCATACATATACAAAAATACAAAAAACACAAAAATATTTTTGTAAAGAAAAAAGGCGCAAAGCAGAAGACGGAAAGAAAAACGGTTGGAGCAGATGTTCACTCGATTTTAAGTATGGACGAGAAGGTAAAGCAAGATCACACAAGAAATACTATTGAATAAAATAAAATAAAAATCATACATTTAAATGCAAGAATACAGACATACAGACATACAGTGAATGAAAAAAGTAACGAAAGGATAAGCAGTCGAGTGAAATGTGGGGGCCCAACAACTGTACACACGCTCGATAGCAGCAACGATCAGCAAGCGCACATGCGCAACAAATGAAAAGGATACAAGCAACAAGCGTTGCATTTGTGCTCCCCGCAACGGCGGCGTGGTACAGTCGTCACACACGGCCATGCGGTGCAATGCACGCAGTCGAACGCGAATGCTCCTAGTCTCCTAATTGCAGTTGCTTGCAACGCGCATGCGTGCAACACGCTGTTGCTGTTGATCGCTTCGCCTTATTCTTTTTCTCTCTTTCGATTTTCTGCTTCTTATGCTGCTCATTTTTGTTTTGCTGCGTCTTCGTCTTCGTCTTTGCGTTGCTTTTTATTTACTTTTTTTTTCCAAACAGGTTTTTTGCGGCGTTGGCGTTGCGCCTGTGCGTCTTCAAGGTAGCCATGTATGTGGTGGTGTGTATTTGTTGCGCTCTCTAGCAGGATCAAGGATACACATTGCGTTGCATGCACCACATATCAGCGCTGTTAGTGGTGGTTGCACGTCTTCTTCTTGCTTCAAAAACGTATTTTTCATTATTTTTCCTTTTGCTTGGTGTACTGATGCGCCTAGTTGTTGTTGTATTGTTTTTGTACACTTTTTCATTTGTTTGTTGTACATCCTGCGACAGATGTGCACGCACATCAAATTCTTTGCGAGACAGCAGCAGCCGGCAAGCATCACAAAAACACACACACAGACTCACTGAGGTGCCAGAATCAACTCTGTTGCCCAGTCAATTGTATGCTATGCCTTCTTGTACGCTTGAAAATTAGAAAAAAAATCAACAAAAAACGCGATTTGCTTTCGTAAAAAATATGCTCCAAAAATCCTTGAAATTCACCGGTCTGCACTTTGTCACTTTTAAGTGGTTACGCCGCCGGCCTAGGTCCTAGGTAGACAATGCGCGCCCTATTGTCCTGCGCCTGGCGGCAATATTTACATTTGACATGCTCGCAATTGTCACGGCAATCGATCAATCCATACAGCATTGCGTAAGTTGAAAATTGCGCCAAGATCGATAGGATCTTCCAGCAAACAAAGCAGAGACTATGAAAGTAACTGCCCACCCTTCAATGCCGAAATTCACTGTTCAACTCACTCACTGCTTTCTTCCACTTCTTTTTGTCTACTGCTGCTGCTAGAGACTGCTCGTCCTGCACTCGTTCTGTTCGCCTCCGTGTCATTGTTTGTTTTGTCTTGATGATTTGGTGGGTGGTTACGCCACAGCTCGTTCTTCTTCCCTTTTCCATTAGCACCGATTGCATTGTTCCGCACACAGGTACCGTTGCTGCAATCTGCAGTTTGTTGTTGCCACTCTCTCTTGCTATTGTGTGCGTCCGTATTCGATTTGGAGCATCACAAATCGCACAATGACTAAATTCCTTTTTGTCAACTGCCGGGATTCGAGTCGGGGTTTCGTCACCCATTGTCCTTATGGTTTGGTCCGAGATTGCCATAAATTACTCGTGTTAACGAACTGTAGAAAGTTTTATTATTTCATTTGCTATGCTCACCTCGATATGCCGATTAAGAGTGCAAAACAATAGTGGATTTGTATTGTTTACCGTTTTTTAACGATGTTGACGTTGGTGGCGCGGATTTGTTTAATTTCAGCGATGTAGGTGGCCGAAGGTGTTTGGTCTATCACAGGTGATGTTGGTGGTGATGGGGGATATGTGAAAATACTAGCTCTAGGACGGTATATTCATTGCCTCGGAATATTTACATATTATAGACTCACTTTCGAAACGGTGCGATCGGTAAATACATTTTCTTCGCGTGACGTGAGCAATAAGACGAAAATATATGACAGATCAATAGACGCTGCTGTGAAGAACGTACGAAATTGGATTCTTTAGATTTCAAAAGCAAAAGCTCCAAAAACAATTCTTCTTCAGTGAAAAGTTCATAATGAACAACCGAGCATTCAGCTGTGACACCATTGAGTACATTACTTGTGTCAATACAAAATATGCAAACTATTTTTTTCAATATCGAGGCTCGTTTGAGAACTTACTAAATATTAGGTTGGCAAAAATCTCTCTTCTACCATCTAGATGGCAACTTCATAACACACCCCTCGTAGAAGCCCCCCTCCTTATTTGCGAAGAACTCGGACAGCCACTTTTCACAAGCCTCTTTTGAGTTAAACTTTACACCACCAAGGGTGTTCGCCATGGACAGGAACAGGTGCTAATCACTTGGCGCTAAGTCCGGGCTATATGGTGGATGCGATAAAACCTCCGATCCGAGCTCCAGTAACTTGTGACGAGTCATCAACGAAGTGTGTGGTTTGCCGTTGTCCTGATGGAACACTACAACCTTCCTGTTGGCCAATTCTGGACGCTTCTGGTCGATCACCTGCTTCAAGCGGTCCAGTTGTTCGCAGTAGATGGTAGAATTAAACGTCTGACCATATGGGAGCAGCTCATAATGGATGAATCCCTTCCAATCCCACCAAACATACAGCAAAACCTTCCTGGCTGTCAATCCCGGCTTGGCCACTGTTTGGGAAGATTCACCGGCCTTCAACCACGACCGTTTTCGCTTGATATTGTCGTATGTGATCCATTTTTCGTCGCCGGTCACCATCCGCTTCAAAAATGGATTGAGTTCGTTCCGTTTCAGCAGCATATCACAGGCGTTGATTCGGTCCAAAAGGTTTTTTTGCGTCAAATCATGCGGCACCCAAACATAAAGCTTTTTGGTATATCCAGCCTTCTTCAGATGGTTTAAAATGGTTTGGTGACTAACTCCCATCTCCTGGGCGATGTCACGAGATGCCACATGCCGATCTAATTCGATGTTTTCCATGATTTGATCGGTATTCGTCGTCACAGGTCTTCCGCCGGCTGGATAGAGTACCATTCCCCAAAACACCATTAATCTCACGGAACGTTTCTCTAGCGGATTTGCACGAAGGAAAACTTAAAACTAGCGCGAGTTTCGGCTTTAGTGAACTCCATGTTTACACGTCTATAACTGTTGAACGCAATATCCAAACTAATCATGCATAGCGTCGTTTTGTAGGTTATGTCAAGACCTTTCAAAGATGTATAGTATTTGCAGATACGAGCTCTGTAGCGCTTTATACATTGCCGCGAAATTCAAAGGACAAAAAGGCGGAAGGAAGATATTTGGGACATATTCATTATTGGGGCATATTCAATGAAGCCTCATATATCATATACCAACTAATACATTTCTCTAGGACCTCCTTTTACACAAGTCAAAACAATTTTCTCACGCACAGTCGTTATTTAGAAAGGTTCTGTATAACCAGTTAGTTATCAATCAATCTTTATCTGTCTTTCACACCCACGATGCATCGTATAACTCATTGTTCAAGTACACAGTACAGTAAGTAACTAATAGCTTTTCAAATCAAATCTATTATAAGCACATTATGTGCTTAAGTCCTCAAAGTCACGTAGCGCAACATTTAATAAATATTAAATATTAGCCAACACTTGATGACAAGCACCAATCGGGTGAAAAAAATGCTGGAAGACAAAGGAATAAGCGCATAAAATGCTGGCTCATCGAGTCCCTGTGGAGAAAAGTGTAGCAAATAAAAAGTGAAATGAATGAGAAATACAACGATAATATGCTTCCTGCTTGACGTCAGCTCTTCTCTACTATTTTTAGATGATAAATAAATATTTATACTGTTTAGATTACACAGACAGACCGCGTGCGTAATACAGGATGCTCCAATGTGTCTACAAAACGTGTGGTGTATAAAAAGGCATATCGCTTGTTTACAAGAAGAGTGACATAACTCAAAAAGCCAAAAATTTTAAAATTATGCGAGAATATAGAATTTTTGAAATTTTTTTTGTAACCCAAAATGTCATAACGATATATTTTGTGCTTTTTTTACTTTTTCTTGTAACCAAAATGTCATAACGATATATTTTGTGCTTCTTTTACTATTTTATTTCATTTTTTCCGAATACTGAATTATTTGAGTTAAAATATTCGCTTTTGCTTCACTTTCACAAATCTTGAGTTGAGTCACTTTTGCTATAAAGAAACAATTTATCTTTATGTAAATAGAAAAAAGTGTCCACAACATCGCTTGCATTAGAATAGACACGATGATGGTGGTAAATTTAATCAATCACTTTTAGAATCAATAGAAGTTTCCTGTTCACAGGAATCCGCATTGCGCTGGTCATTAGGGACCATAAGGGATAAAAGGGTAGTTTCGATCTTCCGCTATCAAGCAGGCGGCGTAATTTTTGGTGGATTTAACTGAATTTCAATGCCGCCATGCTGCAGGAGAAAGCAGCATGAATATTCAATGAATCAAAAAGTGTAATAAAGCAAACTCAACTGGATGCCTGTAATTTGGTGAGAAAAAAGGAAATGCTGTGTATTAGTGGCGTGGGGATATTGGCTTTTCGATTGTCATCGTGTATAAAGGCAGACCAGCTGATTTTTCATTATGCATGAGTATTTAGGATTTCAGAATACCAATAGTTTCATTGATAGTTCTACACGCCAGCGTAAAAGTGAAATTGCTCCTTTTCAGCTTATGGACGCGTCACTGTGATCTAATACATGTGGAGAAGTCATTGGTAAGATTTTATAGAAAAGTAGTTATATACATATATTGACAGTATAATATATAAAAGTGTCCCTAAAAGGATTGCAGCCGCAATCGCGTCGCGTTGCCATTTGTGTAATAGCCACGGACACAATGCTCAGTAGCACCTTTTCGGCAAACAAAACCAACTGCCAGTAGCCGTGTAGCGTTTGATAAATGTAAATATAGAAAGCGCAAACAATAATTCTGTATATGATAATCCGCTGGACAGCTGCTTCCCTGTGTCCGCTATTATTGACCAATCCTTTGCCGCTACTTCTGCATATTTCTCTATTGATTTATTTTTATCTAACCCAACGATTTTGCTACTGTATTTGCTGTGCCATATTTTCTTTTGCAAGGTATAATATAGGAGTACACACGTTTCTTTATTTGCAGTGGCGTTAACACGTTTGTGACCGGTTTGTCAAAGATTGATTGTTTGACTTGGCACTACGGAAGCAGACAATTGAGCGCACAGGAACGCGTGCGCTGATAACACGCATAATCGCTTTCTTCGGTAGCAATGTGTACTCAAATATCTTTCACTCGATACGACTCAAACACCTTTTGTGTTCCTATCTAAAAGGCTGTATCAATGAGTTCTTGAAATTGTTTCAATTTTCAACTTTGTTCGAAAGATCGCTAATGATCGATAACGGTTAATTTCCGGTTTTATGATTTTAAAATAGAATTTCTAAAATATAAATAAAGTGATAGATATATATACAAACACTGTAGATACTTCAGCTACAATAGCTGAGTGTTTGACAATCAATAATTGTGTATTTAAATCTTGATACCAGGTGGAGAGGTGAAATTGAAAACCACGTTATTTTAGTGACTTGATCTAGTCTGCCTCTTTGTGACTATCAAGAATCTATTTACAAAAAAAAAAAATATTTTAAAATGTCCAGAATAAAAAAAAGTTCCAGAACGCCACTAGGTTAGGTTATGTTCGTAGGAAGATCTTTGCAAATACAGAATATCACACTTAGACAGTTTAGAGCGCTGTCCATTGTGATACCAGTAAACTCCCGATGGATCAAAGATTCAGCAAAACGCTTGGAATCTGTTACGATTGTCTTTAGTCGGCTAATGTCGATTCTAGCCAATTCGCTAGGAGCGCCGAAAATAGGCCTTCCGAGGTGTTTCAAGTAGTCTGGCAAAAGCTGGACAGTGGTGGCGGAAATGCTTAGATGATATCAACTCGCCTACCTCCATACAGCTTTGGCAACTTGCATCTGCCACGGTTCCAAGTCTCAACGCATGGGTACCCATTGGCAAATGTCCAGTAAGCACACCAATGAGCGCGTTAAGATGGATCTTGCCAATAGAAAGCAGTTAAAAGGACCTTTTACGCTCAACAGCGGGCCTCAAGGACCTCGCCACTGCACTGGTGCTGGTTGTTGGCCAGCGCTTGACAAGCTCATGTCCAGCGCTCTTGCGCAGGTGAACCATGGACAACCAACCCATTACGACGTCAATGTTGCTAGAGTACCCTCTCTTTCAAGCTTGTCCTCTTCACAGTTAGCAACGATTCCGCGGTAACTGGGTAGCCACAAGAGTCGGATAGCAAAATAGCTAGAAGCTATTGATAAGGATCTAAGACACTGCTTAACTAGCCCAGAGCGTACTGTCATCGATTTCAATGCTAGTGTTGTCGCTTTGCTGTCGTAGAACTAATAACGTTAAATTTTCATAAAGAATTCTAGGAGTCGATTGTTCTAAGAGAGAGTTGGGCAGATATCAGATTAAATATTTTTAAATTAATCAATTTTCAATAATGCTTAAAGCTCCCTAGAATGCGGCTCGGTATTGGTAAGGAAAACGCCGTTAGGTGACAGAGGATCTCATGAGAAATTTGTAACGACGAATATTGTCTCAAGAGGACAAATATCGAAGAATATGTTACTGGCACCTGTGTCTGAAAGTACCGTTAATCATAGTGGGCATTCGAGATATCGTTTGTAAGCAGATTTTATGGACTGATGCTTGTTAGGGTCTTGCGTCTTGTCTTGCAGTGTCAGTTAGCGAAGGCTTGTTATATAGTAGATTATCCAGCTTTCATAAATCAGTAAAACTAACGGTTTATAACAACAAGTGACACATAAGACAACATATGAACTGTAGTTGAACTAAGAAGCTCCCTGAGGAGCCATAAATATATAAATATTTGTATATTCACATGTCTTCATATCTGCTACCAAATGATGCACGAATCAGAAGCAGTGAATTCCATGGAGTACAAAAAAAAACTAAAGGAATGTAGAGCACAAAAAATTATTCCAAAACAACTAAATTCTTTCAACTAATTGCAACTGATAAGAAGTCGTGTAGTGAAGACTGGTCGCACAAGTGGGGGTTGAAGTTGAGTGAACATTTGACGGCAGGACACATAAATTTCATGCCAACATTTAGACGATAATGTGGAAATTGAGAAAATTTCTTGCCTACAACAATTAAGGAAAACGAGAGCACGACGAAAATGAGGAGTAAAAGTCAATTGGCAATCGAACAACCGGAAGCAGCGCATTAACGGCACAGCGCGTTCGATCTACGATTTTCCTTTCCATTAATTGCCAACGGAAGCAAAATCTATAAAATTTCAACGCCAGCGCATTTGTGGCAACTGCATTGCGATTTCAAATATGATTAACCGAGCGCGTACTTAAGAGCAGCCAATATTAATATGTTTTGTATGCATATGAAGTGTTCTTCGTTATTGGCAGACGCGTTTTTTGCGGTTGATTGTGTGCTTAGGAATTTCGTTTTTTTCGCATTTGATTTTTCACACGCGTGACAGCGTGCCGTCTAAAGTAATTAGGGGCACTTACTCTAATGCATTATTATTGTTGTGCTTGGTTTGGTTTTTGCTCAGCGCTCCTGTTGCCGTGTGTTATTTGCTGGGGGCGCTCATCCATGAAATGAAAATGAAAATCGCAGCCAACTGTGCGAGCTCTCTCATACAGTCATTATTAACTTCCCATGGGTGACCGCTGAAGCGGTGCTAGCCAATGACCATGGCCGTGTTGTTGATTTTATTGGTGGCAGCCAACAAACTGCCACGCGTTCCGTTTCATGGACTTTTCAGTGCAATGGCATGCGGTCGGTATAACTTGGCTGCTTGCTTAGTTGTTGGTGGTTAAAAAAATCTACTATATATATGTATGTTTGTATTGTTCACTTATTGATACTGTTAGCTGGTTGCACCTTTTTTCTTTATTTTTGTTGTTGTGATATCAGCGGAAGCTGTTTTGCTGATTTATATCAGCGGCTAAACAATGCGAGACATACAATTGTATATATAAATGGTCCCCTTGATATTATTCAAATTTCCCGAGGGTGTTTTATGTTTATTACGCATACAATCGATTCTCGGTAGTTTGAAGTCTATGTTCTCATAATTAAAATTTGGTACACTTTGTTGTTGGTTTGACCATTGTGAAGCTGTGGATATGTCGACATACTTATAGACATACATATGTATATTGGTGTTCATACGACATGTTTATCAAAGCATATTTCCTGTAAGTATACTAAGCTTCCGGTAAGTGTGACCATTATTGGAAATACCAAATTTAGAAAAAAAATTTGGAACTTTTGAATATTTTTCTGTGGCATAGTTATTTCTTGAGATAAAAATATTTCTACATAAACATATTGCTCAGAAGCCTGGTGCTATGTTGTTGATATTGTTCAAGCAAATATATACATTTGAACTTCCCTAAGCCGAAACGACATAATTGAGCAAAAAATTTCGAGTTGAAAGACTTCCAAGTTAGGGAAGATAATTTGTATGAAATTTTACTTCTATTGCCAATTCAAAAGTTCGAGTTATCGTGAACTTCGAGTTATGGAAGTTCAACGGTATGTAGATAGATATGTATGTCTATGAAGCATCTGTCCTTCTAAGATTTAAAACATATCAAGCGGACTTTCGCAGATCTTGAAGAACTTGACCATAGTTCGCCAAAGTATTGGCTGTCAAATATCTCCATTTCGACTATGTATTAAGCGCTACAGAGCTCGTATCTGGCAATACTATACATATTTGAAAGGTCTTGACATAACCTACAAAACGACGCTATGCATGATTAGTTTGGATATTGCGTTCAACAGTTATAGACGTGTAAACATGGAGTTCACTAACGCCGAAATTCGCGCTATTTTAAAGTTTTCCTTCGTTAAATGCAAATCCGCCAGAGAAACGTTCCGTGAGATTATGGGTGTTTTGGGGGATAGTACTCTATCACTTGGAAACTGCGGAGGAATCGTTTCGACGATTTAGAGCGGATGAAAACGACACCACGGATAAGCCAGCCGGCGGAAGACCTGTGACGACGACGAATACCGCTCAAATCATGGAAAACATCGAAGTAGACCGGCATGTGGCATCTCGTGACATCGCTCAGGAGATGGGAGTTAATCACCAAACCATTTTAAACCATCCGCAGAAGGCTGGATATACAAAAAAGCTTGATGATTGGGTGCCGCATGATTTGAGGCAAAAAAAAACCTTCTGGACCGAATCAACGCCTGTGATATGCTGCTGACACGGAACGAACTCGACCCATTTTAAAAGCGGAATGTGACTGGCGACGAAAAATGGGTCACAGACGACAATATCAACGAAAACGGTTGTGTCGAAGTCCGGTGAATCGTCTCAAACAGTGGCCAAGTCGGGATTGACGGCCAGGAAAGTTTTGCTGTGTGTTTGGTGGGATTGGAAGGGAATCCTCCACTTTGAGCTGCTCCCATATATCCAGACGCTTAATTCTACCATCTACTGCGAACAACTGCACCGCTTGAATCAGGCGAGCGACCAGAAGCGTACAGAATTGGCCAATAGGAAGGGTGTAGTGTTCCACCAGGACAACGCCATGGGAGGTTTTATCGCATCCACCATATAGCCCGGACATAGCGCCAAGTGATTACCACATGTTCCTGTCCATGACGAACGCCCTTGGTGGTGTAAAGTTGAACTCAAAAGAGGCTTGTGAAAAGTGGCTGTAAGAGTTCTTCGCAAATAAGGAGGTGGGCTTCTACGAGGGGGTATTATGTAGTTGCCGTCTAGATGGAAACAGATTATCGAACGAAACAGCGCATTTATAAAGCATTGAATAAAGAGAAAAAAAGCGGAATGGAGATATTTGTAAACCAATAAATGGCAGACCTTCGATAAAGATTTAGAAAATTTACATGTTATATTGGGATTTCCACTATTTTTACTTGACATTCTCAAATCATCAGAAATATATGTAGCTAAAATATTTCAAAATTAGTATTACGTCTACAGAGATTTCTTCATAAATTTAAGTGACCTCCATATTACACTCCTAAGCTGGGCTGTGACCCTTCATCTTACAAGCTCGAGTTTTAGTTCTTCCAGCTGTGGATGTACTACTTCGAAATCAAAAAAATGTTAACGCACATGCTTCGAAAATGCGTCACAGCCCTGGTTATCCGCTTATCGGACGTAACTGTACGAAAATTTCACAACTTCACTGCCACAGCATCTATGAGCAATAACAATAAAAGCAAAGCGAATTGGCAGCAAAAGTTGAGATGAAAAAAAAAGATGCAAAACAACTTTAGGAAATTTTCTACTAAAAGAACATAAAAACAACCACTTTATTTCACATTACGCTTAAATGAAGTACAAATAAGAGGCTGTATGTTCGTATATCTACAGTGGCAGCCTGCATCCTTTGGAATCACCTTAAGAACAGATGTATGTATGCCTGTGCGTATTTTTAATTTCATTGCTTTTAAAGCTGCTCGATGTGTTGGCATGTGAATGCAAAACCGACCGACGCACAACCCGTTTGGCAATAACAACTACAAAGCACACAGCCAGCAACACCACCATCAATGTGTTCCTCATGATCATTATTATGGTGATGATTATCGTTTAAGCTATAAAGGAAATACCAATGCAGTGGCCCATCATTGTTTGCTGAAATGGCTGTGAAGTTCACTGCCCATTAAATGAATCTGCCATGTGGACAGACATGAATTTTCTATAAATACATACATACATATGCATGTGTGCACATATGGAGATATTCGCGCGTATAAAGCGACCAAAAGAGGAACACACAAGCGTTCAAATTTCGTACTTTGCACATACTCTAACCCTTCCTTCTTCGCTGCGCCACATTCCACTGCGCGTTTGTATGTTACTCAGCAAGGGAATTCCTCATATCAACATGTCGCCAGCAACATTGCTTCACTCGCATGTTGCCTTGTTGCCACAGCGTGTTGCTATGCGCCTAAATTTGTATCTTTCAGTTTGAAATTATCGGTCAACGTTTTTTCTGCATTTTTTATGCAGGTTCAGCACTCTTCGACTCTCTTGCTTGTTGTGAAGCCGCTCTCGCACCCCCGCTCACTCGCTCTCCGATGAAATTGGATCGCGTGCGCCGCGCGTCCTCATGGTCAGGGCCACGCTATTTCCACGTTGCTGTGCTGTGCTGCGCGTTGGCTATCGCGTCGTCTATTTGCAACGGCATAAATCAAAAATTCCACCACTAAGCGCGCCGCTCAAACACACACATACACGCATAGGCTAGTGCTTGCAGAGGAAGGCAGCTAGCAACCAAATCTTTACTCAGCAACAATACAGAGCAGTGGAGTACACAATCGCTTTGATCGCCAGCAACATTGCTTAGAATCAGCAGCGACAGCAATCAGCATCAAAGTGAAGGAATCTGTGATGCGTGAAACACGCTAGACACACACACACACATACACACACAGCTAGACATGCTCGCAAGCGTACATTTTCCCTTTCCCATAGGCATTTCCATGTCATTGCCATTGCCGCTGTGGCTGTGGCTATGTTTTGTTGTATTGTTTATTTATTTTCTGGTTGCTCGGCTACTTTCAATTGGGTTTTGTGCTCTCTATTGCTTTAATTTTCGCCAAGTAATGAGATAAAAGTCCACAAGCCGCCGTTACTGTGACAATTTTATCGATTTGAAAACTGTCTGTCTCTACTATTTTGCTATGCTGTGGTTTACTGATTATTTGTATACACGTATTCCAGTGGGAATTTCAGATGTCTGTGTATGTATGCATGTGTTTGTGGTACGATTGATTGTGTGAAAATTCGAGTATTAAGATTTGTTTAAATATTGCTTGAAGATCAAAGGCGAAAGGATGCTTGTTTGAAGGCAATGAGCGTGGGTACAGTTGCAACAAGTTGTTAATTTATAGGACTCTTGAGTACTGTACTCTGTATACATTCATACATATCTACATCAGTATATTTACACATGTCT
Organism: Zeugodacus cucurbitae; assembly: GCF_028554725.1. Classification (NCBI taxonomy): domain Eukaryota; kingdom Metazoa; phylum Arthropoda; class Insecta; order Diptera; family Tephritidae; genus Zeugodacus; species Zeugodacus cucurbitae. The sequence goes on from NC_071669.1 coordinate 2,875,047, forward strand.
ATAGCTAAAGAGTTGGAGGATGTCATATTCTGGTCGTTAGAAAGCAAATAAATTAGAGAAATGTTTGTATTTGTGATATTTTATAAACGAGATTGGGGCTCGCTTAGTCTCACATAAATAAATATTTGAGAAATTTATCTGTATTCTGTAAAATCATTTGCTTTTGATGGAGCATCTTATCCTTTTTCTCCTTGAAGAGCTGATGATTTAATTTCTTATTTTTTTCTTAAAATATGGGTATCTTAGTGATACATTCATGGATGTTCTGGCATACATATGAACCTACAACATAATGTATGGAAGATACCCGCTCTACTATTTCTGATATGTGTATACATAAGTATTAGTAAAGAGATCGAAATAGAAAGAACATTACGCTAGCAATCAGAAAATTAATTTAGGGAAATGAAAAAATTTGTTTTATATTGAAATAAACTCTTTGAACTACCTATTTATACTAGGTTAGGTTAGGTTCAGAAGTTGACCCACAGTTGGACAATAAAGTCGACTGACCATTGCGATGCCAGAAAGACTTCGAAGTATTGAACGCAAAGATGACACTTATATATCGGAGAAGCGCTTTGAAGCTATCATGGATGTCAACTCCAGCTAGTTCACCAAAGGTATTGGTATCGAGATGTTCTCGGTCTTGCGAATGCCGGATATTAGAGGAGGAAAAAACTTGGTGTTTCCACCTTGCATTCCTCCAAACAGCTCTGGGAGTTTGCGTCTGATTGAATTCCTAACTTCATCACATTTATACCTATACCGTGGTGTTCAATGAGTACTCCCACTATTGCGACAAGGTAAACCTTTTCAAGAGCAGGTAGTTCAGTCGACCTCTTGTATTACGATATGGTCCAAAAGGATCTCGAAACCGAGTGGGTTCTGGTTGTTACCATCGTTTAACGAACTCGCGAGAGGTCTATTGATTCAGCGCAAAACGCAAGAGGACAACGAAGCCCCGGCTCGTTTCCAGCCTGAACTCACTACAAGAAAAGACTATTGCCAAAAATGTTACATTGATAATGTTATTTTGGAGGTCCATAATATTTTCACTATATCATATAAGTACCCGGACATTCTCAAATTAAATGGATAAAAATATTGAAGAAAGAGTTGAAAATTGAAAATTAGAATTTCCGGGTCTTATTTGACAGGATGTATCTCGAGTTGAAAAGTATAAAAAACAGACTTCTAACAAAGGACTTGCAAAACGAAAATTGAGTAATAGTCGCAAAAATTTTGCTTGCCAAAGAAACAGAAACAAAATTCAAAAAATATTCATTAGATACTGTTCCTTTGGCTTCTACACGTTCTTGATTCAAATATATGTTCCAGAGATCACTCTATAAATCAATTGAGGTTTTCGAAAGAAATTCGCTGAAAATACTAAAGGCCATTTAGATCAATGACTCATTGGTCTGTTGTGCCAATAAAAAAGGTAAATTGAAGGCCAAAAACTTAATTTTGTATTCAAAAATGTTCTGGTGAAATATCTTCCCCATTATTTCAGATTTCAATCGCCCTAAAAACGAAATCAGAGTTCTTCAATCCTTAATAGTCGATTCAACATGATTGGAACAGACAGTCCATATTCGAATATAAGTCCGATTACTTTCAGATTGCTTCGATTAATTATCGTAGGGTCGCTAAAAGTCGGTCAGGATGGGCGTAAACTTCTCCGATTTGTTGAAAATCTTTTTGAAAATCGATTTCTGGTAATAAAAAAAAATAATTTAGAATAAAATTATATACTAGAAGTTATGTATTATATAGGGGCTAGAAGCTCAGAGTCCAGGAACTCTTTTTCGCCACTTTGATGTACAATTATCTCATTTAAGAAATACATACATATGTACTTATATATTGTAACTCAGATTTTCTTTTTGATTACAGATGAAATTAACAAAGCAACAACACTATTGTATACATATATACATACATACATATCTATGGGCATGCAAGTTATCAAATCATCTGCAGGACGTGCCTGACACAAAAACAATTTCCTTTTCGCTCATTACTTATTGTTTCCTTTAATATTTTAATGATGTTTTTTCCCCGACTTTCCCACTCCACTTAAGCGTGTCATGTCAGTGTGTTGTTGTAAATACGTGCATTCAAAATATGATTTCAAAGGAAATCCAATTTTTTCTAATCTCTGCTGCAAATGTTTGCGAGCGTTTGCATAGTTAAAGAGGCTGCATTGAATGGTTGAGCATCATTGAAATCGACAATAAAACGCGTATCTGCCGAATATTTTATACAAGCAAAGACATAACTACTCCTATTAAAATGCAGATGTCAATGGAACATACATACAAACACTCACACATACACATACACACGCAGAAATGTAGAGAAATGTACGCAGAACGCACTACTTTATATCCTGATCCTCGACAAAGGTGTTTATACACATGTGATTCGGTTACACCATATGCACATTTGTTACGCCAAGTACCACAGACAACAATAACAACAATAACACAATGATGCATTAGAGGCACTGCTTTGAGCGGGATACACATGTGTGTGAATGGTGATCGTGGCTGTACGTGGGCCGCAGGAAAGGAAGGTATTTAACCATTGTTGTCAGGATGTTAAGGTGCAACTCGAAGTGCAGTGGCGGCATTTGTGGTGGTGGTGGTGCATGCAACCATATAAAAATGTGTGTGCTTCGGATGCTGGCATTTTGTGTTGTTGTTGCAGCAGATGCCGCAACCAAAGCAGTCGTTCATCATATAAAATTTGATATGCAATCTGCTGCAATGTTTTTTTTCCTCAATTTTCTTTACGAAATTTTTACATATGTTTAGAATCCATGGGAAATGCTTAGAGTTACATAGTTTTGAAATGGCACATATGCATAAGTATTCGCTTGTTATTGCTGACGTTGATTGAATGCTGGCGTTGGCTTGTGTGTTTGTATGCATTCCGCATGTAAGGATATGTATATTTTTGGTTATTGTAATGTATATTTCGAAAATTGTTACAATTTTTCTAGCTGGCTACGGATTTTCTCACGCTCTGGAAACGCAAGCAAGTTGAGTTTTGTAAAGGAAAATTTTTGTATCTCGAAAGGATTTTTGCGTAATGCGGGTGCGTTTCTGCAATTTTCTGCATTGTACTCTGCGCCCAGAGCTAATAGGATTTGCGTGGAGCAACAGACAAATGTGAAATATGATGTATGCGAAAATTTTTTAGGGTGTTTGAAGACTTATTGTAGCTAAAATTTTTTTGAATGATATAAAATAAATAAAAGGCAGGATTAAGGCAGGTGGAACCGAGCAATAAATAAATAATTTCGAAAATTGTTGAAATTACTTATAAAATATTTCGAAATTCGAAATTTGTTCGCGTAATTTTTTTAAGAAATCTCGTTAATTTATTTTTAGAAAGGACAGATATTTATTTTTAGATACATAGATATTTTCGTTATATGGGAACTAGGCTAGAAATAGACACATTTATAATATTATTAGACATACGAAGTGTGTTCAAAAAATAACGGGAATTTTCAAAAAAAAAAAAATTCTCCAAAATTCTCCAAAAGTCAAATTGTAAATATTTTTTAAATCTTTTAATATATTGATTTACATGCCCTGAGGTGCGATGAATTGTTTAGCTGTATTATTGCTTACTTTGACGAAATATCTTCTGTCATCAAACAAACAGTCAGCGCATTCGCGTCTTGGCTCCCATGACACTGCTGATAGTCATAACTTCGAAGCCGTGGATAATTTCGTATACCTGGGAACAATGTCAGCCTCGAAATCCAGCGCAGAATTACTCTTGCCAACAGGTGCTACTTTGGACTGAGTAGGCAATTGAAAAGTAAAGTCCTCTCTCGACGAACAAAAATCAAACTCTACAAGTCGCTCATTTTTCACGTCATTATTTATGGTGCAGAAGCGTGGATGATGTCAACATCAGATGAGACGACACTAGGAGTTTTCGAGAGAAAAATTTTGCGCAAGATTTATGGTCCTCAGAATATTGGTTTGGCTGTACGAGTTATACGACGACATTGACATAGTTCAGCGGCTACTCTGGCTAGGTCATGTTGTCCGAATGAACGAAAACACTCCAGCTCTGAAAGTGTTCGATGCAGTATCCGCCGGAGGAAGCCGAGGAAGGGGAAGGGCTCCGCTCCGTTGAAGGGACCTGGTGGAGAGCGACCTGGTTACACTTGGGATCTTCAACTGGCGCCGAACTGCGAGGGAAAGAGAGAAGTGGCGCGCTATCATTGATTCGGCTATAACCGGCTAAACGGTTTCCACGCCAATCACATACTTTGCTTACTTTGTCTGTAACATATTTGTTAAAAACTCACATTTCGTTGCTTGTTCGTGAATTCTTAGCCAAAAACCATATGGTAACGATACACCAGCTTCCATATTCGCCAGACAAGACTCCGTGTGACTTTTTCCTATTTTCAAAAATAAAAAGTACTTTAAATCGGCGTCGTTTTACAAGCATTCGAGAACCCTGAGCGAAAGGCTTTCCCTAAAATCGAGTTTGAGAAGTCTTTCGACGATTTGAAGAAGCACTGACATAAGTGCATACTATCGTATGGAAACTATTTTGAAAGCAACAATATTAATATAGATTACTGAATAAATACTTTTTCTAAAAAACGAAAATTCCCGTTATTTTTTGAACACACCTCGAATATGGTTTTATATCAACAATGGGGCATAGAAACTTTGGTATATTCCGTAATTTTTGATTTTGAAATTTTATACAATTTATCTTGAGATTTATATCTCGAAAAGATAAACTTCATATTCACCAACAACAACTTTAACTCACTCCATATTTCAAAAATCCATAAAAATAGTGAAGAGAACATCAATATTTATACTGCTTTGAAAATTTTTGATCATTGTTTTACCAAAATCATCAACAATGTTGCAATATGTATGTTGCACAACAAATTATATTTATAAACATGCCAACAAGTTGTCTGCAAAGATCTTTTCAAACCACAAAAAACATGACTGCACAATAAATCAGCGAGCGAACACAAGTAGTAGGCCCCAATGGATAATGCAATGGATGACCATAAAGGTAACCCCCAATTAACCTTCACATTAAATAAAAATTAAAAGAGTAAAAAAATGAATACATAAATATGTATAAAAAAAACAAAACGAATTAACAACTGAACTGACGAAAACTTGTAAGCACCCACATTGGCAGTCGCAGTCGACAAAGTCAAAGAGTAGAGCAACGCTAGGTGAGGCAAGCGTGCAAACAAGCTTATAACTGGCCAATAAGACATATAAAAGACTTGCCTATGAAAATTAACAAAGCACTTTACATTTTTTTACATTTTCTTTATGCACTCAACAATGGCAGTAGCAGCAGCAACAACAACAGCAACAATGAGCTTGATATACAAATTGTTCACTGAAGAAAAAAACTGGAAAATCGCTGTTTAGTGTCTAATGCATAAATTCATACACATTTTGTCACTGTTTTGACGCCAAGCCATCAAGCCTAGAGAAGCGAAAAAGCTGCGCCGAAAACCGAAAAAATTAAGCGTCGCGCCTGCGCAACACCGGCAATGGGCCTATGAATTCTCCACTACACATATGCATACAAAATGAATGCATAGCAACCAACGCTTGTAAATATTATAGATATTTACAAACATACTGAACAACAAATGTTTGCACATTTGTGCGCTCCGTAGCGTACGCGCATGCTCTTCAACTTTGAAGCTTAGCTCACTTACATGGCTGCTTGCTTGCTTAGTATTGCTCTAGAGCTAAAAAAATTTATTCAACAAATTTTGATATATTGTACAAATATAGAAGTAGATAATACAAAAATAAATATAAATGCAACCTTGAGCGAGACCTTCGCCTTAAAACCTCTGTTGAATGTTAAGCAGTAGAAACAAAAAATACATTTTGTGAGCTAATTTTTTCGTAAGTAGGCATGTGCGGTAGGCTGGCATGCAATCAAATAATTTAATTATAATATAAATCAAGAAAAAAAATGCAACTTTATGCTTTACTTTACACGTGTCTTTATTTTTTATAATTAATTGACACAAATTATGGGCGCAGGTGAAGAACTTTCAAATAGATTTTAGATTGCAATAAGTATTAAGCAAGAAATTTCGCAAGAAATTAAATGTAGGAGCCCTTACAATTATTTTAGCAAGTCTTTTTTTTACGTCAGGTTTCACTCTGGGCTTATATATTTATAAGATACGTAAATATTAGATTGGCAAATATCTCCCTTCCGCTCGTTGTTTTGCCTTTTGAATTCCGTGGCTATTTATAAAGCGCTACAGTGCTCGTATCTGGCAATACTAGACATCTTTGAAAGGTCTTGACATAACCTACAAAACGACGCTATGCATGATTAGTTTGGATATTGCGTTCAACAGTTATAGACGTGTAAACATGGAGTTCACTAAAGCCGAAATTCGCGCTTTTTTTAAGTTTTCCTACGTCAAAGGCAAATCCGCAAGAGAAACATTCCGTGAGATGAATGGTGTTTTGGGGGATGGGCGATTCTATCACTTCGAACTGCAGAGGAGTGGTTTCGTCGATTCAGAGCGAGTGAAAACGACACCATGGATAAGCCAGCCGGCGGAAGGCGACGACGAACACCGATTAAATCATGGAAAACATCGAGTTAGACCGGCATATGGCATCTCGTGACATAGCCCAGGAGTTAGTCTCCAAACCATTTTACACCGTCTGCAGGAAGGCTGGATACACCAAAAAGCTTGATGGTTGGTTGCCGCATGATTTGACGCAAAAAAAATTTCTGGACCGAATCAACGCCAGCGATATGCTGCTGAAACGAAACGAACACCACCCCTTTTTGAAGCGGATGGTGACTGGCGGCAAAAAATGGATCACATATGACAATATCAAGTAAAAACGGTCGTGGTCGAAGACCGGGGAATCGTCCCAAACAGTGGCCAAGCCGGAATCGACGGCCAGGAAGGTTTAGCTGTGTGTTTGGTGGGATTTGAAGGGAATGATCCACTCTGAGCTACTGCCATATGGCCGGACGCTTAATTCTACCATCTACTGCGAACAACTGGACCGCTTGAAGCAGGCGATCGACCAGAAGCGTCCAGAATTGGCCAACAGGAAGGGTGTAGCGTTCCACCAGGACAACACCAGAACACACACTTCGTTGATAACTCGTCAGAAACTATGGGAGCTCGGATGGGTGGTTTTATCGCATCCACCATATAGCTCGGACATAGCGCCAAGTGATTACCACCTGTTCCTGTCCATGGCGAACGCCCTTGGTGGTGCAAAGTTGAACTCAAAGGAGACTTGTGAAAAGTGGCTGTCTGAGTTCTTCGAAAATAAAGAAGGGGGCTTCTACGGGGGTGATATTATGAAGTTGTCGTCTAGATGGAAACAGATTATCGAACGAAACGGTGCATATTTGAACAAAATCCGATCCCTGTAACACACAAAGAGTATAAAAGCGAAAGGGAGATATTTGCCAATCTATTCTATCTACTTGAGATCGCGATAAGGATAACCTTTTACTTTATTGTCGTTTGTTGAAACACTCTATATAACTCATTCAACAGCGCTTCGATCTATGATTCCAATTATAGAGTAAGGATAGACTTTTTATTTCATTCTTAAGTGTGAACCTTATAATAACCTTTGGAGCAAACTTTGAGGTTATTTCATGGCTTAATAATCACCCTATTTCTTGACCTCTTTTTAAATAGCATAGGTTTCAAATTGAGCTATATGAAACGAAAGATAGAACAATGTACGAAACACTATCTGGACACTGACGAACAGATACAGATAATTCACCAAATAAAGTGAAGAAGACCTACTTATTCCCATGTTACTACCACTTCCTGAGTTAGAGAGTCCACAGCTGAGTAAGAAAAAATTGTCTATAACTTTAAAAGTAGCGAGGCTGGACAGCAAAGTATAGGCTAACACAAGACTGCAACTGTTTCTTTGGTGAAACAATAAATTTTGACGTATTCTTGGTTTTTTTTATCAAATTTTGAGCAAACGAAATGACCTCTCTTAAATTATTGTACTTGAGTATTTTAGTTCTCATCATCTATTTATTTCCTTCAACAGAAAGTCAAAGAAATTCGAAACTTGATACCAAAACTCAGAACCGCAACATCCTTCAAGTCGCCAATAATTTCATCGCATGTCTCCTTAAATCTAATCAACTCAGTTTAAGTACGACTCTATAGAAAACCAAGTGGATTTAGTTCACTCATTTCAACTACGCGGTCAGTATTATTTAATATATTTTGAGTGCCAATCATTGAAAACAAAAACTAAATAATATTTTTGAAAACAACTTATTATTTTATCTATTTTATTCAAATCCCACTTGAAAAATTATGATCTAGCAATTCAAGTACGACGCAGAGTTCAAAACAATTTGTGTTCTACGAGTATTCATAGAGTTCCAAGTTCAATTGCAAGGCGACGGAGAGAGTTGAAAGATCATGCGGTGATAAGCGATATCCACTTGAAAATCATATTTTCACACAGACTCTGAAGACATTTCGTCAATTTTGGTGCATTATTAATGTTTTCCGCTTTTGTCTTGTTTTGAAGCGCAGTACCACAAACCTATCGCTACTCAGAGACGTTTCTTTTGATGATTCGTATGTGTTCCACAATATTGAAGTAAAACGCACTTTTTATGAGATTTATAATAAATGGAAAAACAAAATAAAGGAACACACTAATCAAGGCGAGCTCCCTCCTTCCATTGAGCCTTGCTTATGCGACGATATCAAGCCGAGAGAAAGGCCACTTGAAAGGGTTACTTCGCCATGGCTACCCACTGTGTCACAGGCACTTTTCCGCCTCGAGATTAGTACCTTCAACGGGTTATCGAACAATGCCAAAGGAAAAGCAATAACAATGGAGCGGCGCGCAACTTCCGCCGAACAATGCGTTGAGCTCGCGGGTAGGAAATTACGCTAAAAGTGCATTTTCACAATAAATTTTATTTCATTTTCAATGAAAATCCAGAAGACAAAAAATCCAGGAAAGTGCAAAGTTCAAGCAAGGAAGCGACGCATTGCTAAGCGTCGAACAAAAAAGGTGAACCTCCATTGTTTGCACAAACGAGTTCAAAGTGTTTTCCCTATTTAGTGTGCTTTATTAGATAACGAAAAAATGAAAAATTGAATTGACGCAAAATAATGATAATTTCAACAAAAAAACGAAGACAATAAAAGAAATGTGAAGAAAGGTAAAGAAAGCAAACAAGTTGCAAGTTCCATGCCATGGTGAGAGGCGCATTCACCCTAATGATTGCTTGCCAAGGGCAGCGCAATTGAGGCGTTGCTGACAGCAACGTGACTGGCGGTGGTGGTGATGTAATGTATTGGGTTCAAGACAGGACCCGTTGACGTTGGGCAAATGCCTGTGCAAGGACGCGACACACATGTCAATTGTTTGCCACCTCTTAGTGTGTGCGCATTTCAACTAGACAATCAAATACTTCCTCCTTTGTAATTCAAGCGCTTTTCGTGAGGAAAATGTACTATTTTTTTGTTGAACCTATTAAAAGGGGAAAATGTATTATATTTTTAGCTTGAAACCACCGCTAAATAGTTTTATTGGAAAATTGTCACTTTCAACGCTACGCAATTTAACTACGCATTTTCTGATTTTTCTTTTTTTTTTTTTGAAAATTCCCTCACTTTTTCATATTTTTGTTTGTGATGAGTTTATCTTTTATTTGCAGCAAAACAATCACTTCACTTAACTGTGGAAATGCGTAAAATTCGACGCTGTTGAATGTCCCGTTGCGGCAGTGTGTTAAGTATCCTTTGGGCAACCCTTCAATTAGCTGCGTTGCTGTAAGTAGGGGTCCGGAACCGGTATGTAAACAAATCATAAAAGTGCAAATTGCTTAGAGGCAAATATTTGTTTATCATTCTAATAGGTATTCTAATTTCTCTTTCTTTTTTTATGACTCAAATGTTTGCTTAGTCTAGTTGTATTTACCAAATAAACTAAAAAGTCGCCTTTTTAATGAGCGAAAGTACAAAAAAACCAGCGGTAAGTGTCTAAAAAAGGGTAAGTCAGACATATGACCTAATTTAGTAGTTGTTTACAGAATTTTTTTTTATTTTAGAAAGTTAACAACTGTATATGGCTGTGCGCTCATTTTGAAGTCGAGAGACTCAAACTTCTTAGAAGACATACAAAGTTTTTTATATAGATGATATAAAATCTGCAGTTACTTTCTAAGTTTTGCTAAAATTTAATTTGAATTGTCTTTATATGAATAATTCCATCGATCAACAGCATATTGATCGAGGGGGTTTCGAGTTTATATGGGCAGTCTTAGTGATATACCGGCAGTTCGAAGTGAAATAATATGTTCAGTCAGAAGTTTTTGAAGAAGCCTTTATTTTGAAGTCGTGAGTATGGAAATTCTTGGACGATATGCAAAGTTTTTTCTATAAACATGAGCTAAAATCTGAAGTTAATTTCTAGTTTTGCTAAAATTTAATTTAACTTGAGTTCATATGAACAATTCCATCGATAAAAATCATATTGATCGAGAGGGTTTCGAGTTTATATAGGAACTCTTAGTGTTATACCGACAGTTCAAAGTGAAATTATAGATTCAGTGAGAAGTTTGTGCTAAAAAATGTTTAAGTTTATCTTTATTGTTCAAAAGATAAGGAATTATTTGGGTCAGTCCATGAAATATATAAAAATCGAACTTGCATAGGTGTGAGAACAAAGATTTCCAAGCAACAGTAACATACAATCGTACTACGTAGCTTACTTACATAAATAGACCTAGGTCAACAATTATGTGGAGAATATATCTGAACATCATTACCTAAAAGCTTGTGTTGTTATCTTAGAAGAGCTTCTTAATCGCAAGAACATTTTTTGACAAGAACTGCCATATCAGTCTATACCCAACACAAATATTTATATGAGTACGCATGAAGTCATTGAGATTTGTCATCTACTCCTATACCCACAGCATTCTAAAAATTATTCGCAAAGCATCTCATACTATCGATCTTTACGTAAGTATTATATTGCGCAGCAATACTCAAAAGTTCATTAGCACCTCAAACGAATTGTTCTTATACAATCCAATATAAATGCTCCATTAAAAAAAAAAAGGCAGACGCTTCAGATAAAAAAAATCTCTTCACAACATCGTCTTCTGAAAATTAGCATTTTACTGTAGTTAACTTCAGCATTTATGCAAAATAACGCCAAAAACACGTCGTTATCCAACATACCGAACTCTGGTATGCTTGTTTTATGCGTTTTTCTCACGTTGCTGGAAATGTCGCAAATTGTCGATTGTCGGTTCAATATGTCGCTTTAAGTCGATATTTTAATTCATTTTTTTTCATATGAATGTTTGTGGTTTTTTTTGGTTATTTTCGTGTTTGCGTTTCCGGAGCATATTTGCAATTTCAATTGGCACATCTTTAATTTAAACAACTCCGAAATAAATTGACTTTCTTGTGAAAAGGATGAGCCAACGCGACGTTGTTGTTATATACGACGACGAATTGAATTGGAAATGTCTTACATCATGCTTTGGGGAAATGCTACCGGAAAAATAAGCTTACTCTTTGTCTTTCAAGCGAGTTATAGAAGTTTCTTGAGTTCGAAATTTTGAAACCAGTAAATATTAGGTTGTCAAATATGTATCTCCCTTCCGCTTTTTTGTTCTTTATTCAATGCTTTATAAAAAGTGTTACAGTGATCGGATTTAGTTCAAATATGCGCCGTTTCGTTCGATTAGACTCGTTCTATCTAGACGGCAACTTCATAATACCCTCTCCTTATTTGCGAAGAACTCGGACAACCACTTTTCACAACCCTCTTTTGAGTTCATCTTTACACCACTAAGAGCGTTCGCCATGGACAGGAACAGGTGGTAATCACTTGGCGCTATGTCCGGGCTATATGGTGGGTGCGATAAAACCTCCCATCCGAGCTCCCGTAGCTTCTGACGAGTCATCAACGAAGTGTGTGGTCTGGCGTTGTCCTGGTGGAACACTACACCCTTCCTGTTTGCCAATTCTGGACGCTTCTGCTCAATCGCCTGCTTCAAGCGGTCCAGTTGTTCGCAGTAGATGGTAGAATTAAGCGTCTGGCCATATGGGAGCAGCTCAGAGTGGATTCCCTTCAAATCCCACCAAACACACAGCAAAGCCTTTCTGGCGGTCAATACCGGCTTGGCCACTGTTTGGAACGATTCCCCGGCATTCGACCACGACCGTTTTTGCTTGATATTGTCGTATGTGATCAATTTTTCGTCACCATCCACTTCAAAAATGGGTAGGGATCGTTCCGTTTCAGCAGCATATCGCAGGCGTTGATTCGGTCCAGAAGGTTTTTTTGCGTCCAATCATGCGGCACCCAAACATCAAGCTTTTTTGTGTATCCAGCCTGCTGCAGATGGTTTAAAATGGTTCGGTGACTAACTCCCATCTCCTGTGCGATGTCACGAGATGCTACATGCCGGTCTAACTCGATGTTTTCCATGATTTGATCGGTATTCGTCGACACAGGTCTTCCGCCGGCTGGCTTATCCATCGTGTCGTTTACAACCACTCTCGAAACCATTCCTCCGCAGTTCGAAGTGATAGAATACCATCCCCCAAAACACCATTAATCTCACGGAACGTTTCTCTAGTGGAGTTGTCGGTAGTAACCGCTTAAACTAAGTCTTCCTTCAAATTGGAACTTTTAGTATTCAGTTCTCTCTCAACTTGACCCCTTTAACAGGATCCCGGTTCTTGTTGGGACATATTCAAGTTCAACCTACTGGGTTTTCTTACAGAGTTCCAGCGAGCTCGAGAAACCGAGGTTAAAGAGGTTATAAACGGGCTTATCAACCTCTTTCACTCCCCCAGGTTAGAGGAACCGAGGATAAAGAGATCAATCTTAACCTTAAAAGTTCTTGATATCTCACTTGTTACGCTTTCGAGTTATGCCAATCCTTTCAATACCTTAATCTTCCGCTTGGGTCAGTTCGTTAGAGGGGAAGGGGACTATTTCAATATAAAATAAATTCAATTTACAAATAAAGCTCATAGTATCAAACTCCACGTAAGCAAACTCACAACGAAATAACATTTTATTGCGCTTTAATAGCGGAACGTGCAATTCCGACAAAACAGATTTCTTCCAAAAATATGTATATCTCGGCAGCACCTGCACTACAATTCGTCGTAATTATACACAGCTGTACGAGCAAAAATGTAAGCGTTTGAAGACAGATATCCAAACTGAGACAACCGAAACAATAGCTCCAATTTTCTTCCGCTGCACACCCACCAACTTCAACTTCCTCAGCCACGAAACTACTTCCATTACAACAACAAAGTGACGACCGCAATCGCACACACCAAAAAAAGAAACACACTCGTCACTTAAAAGTGGCGCAAACACATGTGGCTTAAGGTCAAGTCAAGTGAAGCTCGCTAACGTCGTCGTCTGTCCATTCATCAACAAGCAGATCGGCATCGGCTGGGCCAGCGAGCCGAAAAAATTGACAATTTTGCATTGGTGCTTGACTTGGTTTACATCTCGTTTTGTATGCGATTGTTGGAACTCGTTTTTTTCGCTTCTTTTTTGTGACGTTTTTTTGTTTGTGCGCTCCTAACGCGCGCTCTTGAAGACGTTTGGACCGCTGCTTGCTAATGACAGCATTGCAACATCGCCACAGCTGTGCCAACTTCATATGTGTTTACTGGTAATTTGCTGCTTCAGCACCCGCTCCACCTACCTGAAGCGGCAGCTTTTTGTTTGGCTTCATTCACTGTGTCTGCGTTTTTTCAGCTTTTGATCTCAAATCACTTCTCAACTAAACTCGTCGTCGCGTAATCTCGATTTTTTGTTTCGTGCATTTGCCTGTTTCCATATAATTGTTGCTTTTCATCTCGTTTCAAGCGTTTTGTGATTGCTCTTCACTTACTTGCTGTATTTGCTGTTGTTGTTGCAGTTTAACATTGAACTGCGGCTGCGCCAACGATGGCTGGTGCTGCTACAATGTAATTTCATCTCAATGCATTGCATTAATTTTGAGGTTTTTAGCGCAATGTTGCACCCAAAGAGGTTGCTTTTCGGTCTTCGTTGGTTGGTCTTGGCTGTGGCTTTGCTACGGTTTCGTGTAAGTCTTTCAAAGACTCAACTTCAGCTGTGCGTGGTGCGCGTATAAACGTTAGATTGTTCGGCCATCAGTCGATCGCTTCGGCGGAGGCCGTCGGTACTAATCTTTTACAAATTGTTTTCTGGCTGCTGCTGTTTATGGAATTCATTGCTGAGGTTGTTGCTGTTGGCCAAAAGCAACTTACTGTCGCTTGTTGTTGCTACTTACTGACAAGCTCCACTCATAGTCGTTGACCATGACAAGTAGCTGCCATTATGCCAATTCTTGAAATACCATTTTTACATAGTCGTACAATGATTTTTTCTTAATTTGCGCTGCCGAATTTTATCTTCGACATGAGTATCAAAGTGCATAAATTGCAGGCAACTGTAAACATGCAAAGTTGCTTTATGAGTTATCGGCAATAAACGAGTAGTAATTGCACATATTTTGTGTTTAAGATTAAGCACATTTTTTGTGGGAAAATACGCTTATAAAAAGAATAATTTGTCCATAGAATTGTGTTCAACTCCGATAAGAAGAAATAAAGTCGTGGTATCTACGTGTATTTGATATGCTAAGTCTTAGTGTCTAGACTTTGTACCCTTCTTTTCAACACATCATAGACAAAGGATTGAGATATTCTCTAATTTTATAGGCCAGATGATCACCAGGTTGCTATCTTATCGAAGAAAGAGCAAGTCTTAAATAATTTAACAAAGAAGGTTAGTTTAGGTTAGGTCAAGGAGTAGATCTCCGCAACTGGGTCTTCGTTTCTAGCCTTGGAACTAGTCTTTTCAACACATCATAGACAAAGGATTGAGAGATGCGCTAATCTTATTGGACAGGTGTCACTACGTTGCGATCTTATCGAAGAAAGAGCAAATCTTAAATAACTTAACAATGAAGGTTAGGTTAGGTCAAGGGATAGATCTCCGCAACTGCAAGGAGCCTCAATTAGGCAGCTTCGACTGTACTTTGTGACACTCAAATACTTCTGACGAATCACCAAGACCCGCATGATTCGACAAAGCGCTTGTACTCTATTATAAAGTTCTTAAGTCGGCTAATATCGTTTCCAGTCACTTCGCTGGGTTCGCCGCTTTATCTGACGATTGGTTGATTCCTCTTCGTCTTCCTCAAGCTTTGGCAACTAACGTCTGTCTTGATCCCTAACCTCACCGCATGTGTACCTATTAGGCAGTGACCGGTAGGCCAGAAAGACTTCGTTACAACACAGGTTCTGGTTGTTGCCCAGCGTTTGGCGAGCTAAGTGTGTCCAGCGCTCTAGCGCAAGTGGACCATGGACTACCCACACGCTTCCACTCGGATATCCCTAGAATGCAGTTTCCAGCGAATCCGCGGAAGATGAAAGACTTTTCACTAATTTTTCAAAACCAGAAAAAGAGAGTTGATGAGGTTATGTCTCCATCTTTGGCGGAATAAACCGTTCTTTCGATGGACACGATCAGTTTTTTCGATGTATGTAATTGGCGTTGAACTGTTTAGCCGGTTACAGCCGAATCGATGAGAGCGCGCCACTCCTCTCTTTCCTTCGCTGTTCGGCGCCAGTTGGACATTCCAAGTGTAACCAGGTCGCTCTCCACCTGGTCCCTCCAACGGAGTGGAGGCCTTCCCCTTCCTCGGCTTCCTCCGGCGGGTACTGCATCGAACACTTGGAGTGTTTTCGTCCATTCGGACAGCATGACCTAGCCAGCGTAGCCGCTGTCCTTTTATTCGCTGAACTATGACAATGTCGTCGTATCTCATCCGAGATTTTCTTCGAATTTTCATTGGTACTTCGTTTTTACGTGGTGGGTCCCAAAACCTACGCACAACCGCAGAAGCGGGTTCGCATTTTCACTTTAGCTCGCCTTCAAACGGATGTTTGTTAGCTACCCAGATGATACTTGGTCTAAAACCGGAAGTCGTGAGCTGCTTGAATCATGTGGAGAATAATCGTTTCTAGCCACTCCCAAGTGAATGACAATCTGAAACTTTTCTCACTTACGTGAACTTCTACACATGATCCCATTCTTTTTTTCGATGTGCAGATGCTTTTCAATAAACCATTTAACAGGTCTTAACCATAACACAGTGCTGTCTTTCAGAATAAGTTTGCTGTATTTCCCAAACTTACTCAAGCCTAAAGCGTTTCTTTCGTCTATAAATGTTCCGATTAATTCCAAGAAACACATAATTTCATAAGGGAACATGGAGTGTTTGTTAGTCACTTCCCGAGCTTATATAATTATATAATTAGATCTGCTCCAACTAAATTTCCAGTTTACAACAAATGTATAGTAAACCGCAGATAAGCATACAGTGACTATTTTAAGTGATTTTTCCAACTTCAACTTCCAGGAATTAAAGAATTCTGCATGTTTTCTGCACTATTTACATACTACTATTACACAAGAAAGACATCTTAATAGATGCGCGTACTACTGAGAATGAGATGACCATTGACTTACATAAATTGTTCAAAACTTAAGCCGCATGTCCGCTGAAAAAACAACCATTGCCGTCACATTGTCAAGCCGCGTGTTTTACGAACAAGCTGTTCATTGCTCCCCTTACAAAACGCTAAACGATGCTTCTGGTACTCTAATGTGTGTGTTTGTTAGTGGACGCTGAAAAATTAGCTAACCAAAAAATTTCTCTGAAATTTCACTAAACACTCTTGTGGCCGTTGCTTGCAACTCTTGGTCGCCGCCGCCAAGTTGACTGAACTATTACGAAAGCCGTGTGGAAAACTCTGTAGCGTCGCGTAAACAACGTATGCCACAACTACGAATATCTTAAAAATGACGACATGCAAAGACATATGTACGTAGTATGTTACTCATACATACCTTCCTCCATTGATTCAATTGCCATAATAGCTGCGTGAGCTGTTGCTGCTAACTTCCGCAATAAAACGTATCACTCTCACTTACGAGAATAGACATTGCACACGAGTTGTTGTTGTAATGAAAACAATAACAATGAACTTTACAAAAATCGCTATTACTGAAACACCAAAGCCCTCTGTGACTAACCTGAGGTGAATATTTTGTAAAGAAAAAGTATAGAGGGTGGTGTAAGGTCTTAGCATAGTGAATTATACGAAACCAATTGTTGGCCTGCGGCCTGTATTTGTCTAGAATTCGCGCTTATCACCTCTACTAGACATTCTATTTCCGCTGTCAATAAAGTATAAATGGATAGCGATGGTATCTGTAGAGCTCTTCACACCTTAAACCAACCACAAGTGTCTAAATAATGTTATGTGAAGCTAGTGCCTGGCGGATTTATGGGTCCACGGCAATCCTCGGTCCTTCACCATCAAGGTAATGTTGTGCTATTTAACGATCGACTTATCTCTACTCTATCTATTGAAACCTGAATTCTGACCCGAGTTCAAGACGGATCTCCAATTGCATCAACGGGCTCGCAACTAGTACTTAGCTATGCCTAATCGGCGTAATCCTCACTCAGCATCGGCATGAGTTGGAGTGTTGATCCCAATTCTAATATAAGTAGCCCCGAGTTCTGGTTATAGAAGAATTACAGAAAAATCCGTTCGCCAGTGCCCGCCAGAGTGTGTATGTTCCCATAGCAATCTGGAACCCTTGAAATTGCCACGCTCCTAGTGGCGCTGGGATGGCTACTAGTGTCGATAGTAGCCATAAAAACCTGTAAAGAAGCAAATGTGGAAGCCGTGGACAAAACGTATCTCTAATGACATCTTCGGATTCGCAGCTGATACTTAGCCACGCCTTATTGGCATAATCCTCACTCATCATCAATAACAGTTGGAGTGTTAAGTTATGTTATGGAAGTCTTGAAAGGAGTAAATGTTTGAGTCGAGAACAATTCAAATCTCCGATTGCATAATCGGGCTCGCACCTGAACAGTCAACCATGACCTTTTGAGAGTTTGCGGCTTCGAAAGAATGTTTCTTGGGATGCTTTCAACAAATGCCATAGATATTGATCTTCAGCTTTCAGTACGTCGATGGAGAGGAGGAGAGGTTAGGAACGCCGTGGTCATGATGGTCGATTCAGTACTGCCGGTTATAATGAGCGGACAGATTGTCCATCGCTGAATACGAAAAGTGCTTCAAAAGCTTGATTAACTTTACTTCGTCAAACATTATTCCTCCACTAACTTTCTTACTGTTATCTACACTATGGAATACCAAGTAAATGTGTATTTTCAAAACTATTATCCACCATCTCATATTCATTAAAACACACACCAGTATCTGTGGTTTCCACGATTAGCCATTGCACTCGAGCATGCAAAGAAAGCTTGCGAAGAAAGTTGCACAGCGTTTGCTGCAACTGAACAACACTACAACGAGTTTGGCTGTCCGTGTTATTCGAACAAGGAAAAGCTACCGCAAAACTTATTGCTTGGCAATAAATAATTGGCCAAGCAAAGTGAAGCAAAGTGGGTAATAGTTGCACACACAGTGGGTATTGCACAAACCCGGTAGAGAGTGGCTAATCAAGGCGAGTCGGGTCGACAAGCAATTATTCATTTTCATGACGCTAATAAACAAACATATATATTTATATTTAGTATGAGTAATACATTTAATATATTTTTATGACTCGATAAATGTAATTAATTAAGACTCAATTAATGTAGTTTTATATTGAGTCTGAAATTGGTTGTCTTCTCTTAGATAGATGTGGTTAAAGTTTTTGTATAAAAGTTCTTTGACAGCGCTGTGGAACTAAGTTAGATATTCATCATAACCTATTATTATTTTTTGTAAGTTTTAGGCTTTAAATCAACTCCAATAAGACCGCTCGTACCCGCTTTACCTGTAGTCAACTTAGGTGATTCACCTCAAACATAAATACGGCACTTAAAACGCTGGGCTTTCCTCCTAACTAACTAAACCGCTAATATTTGTAGCCCTGCTGTAGCAGTGACTGCGCGTACATTGAACTGCCCCACCGACTAGCAAGCAATACATATCTATTAAAGAGTCAGGCTGTTGAAAGCATAAAATTTTCACTTTCGCCATTGCGCAGTCGCAATAAAAACCAACTACATAATTCGACTTAGTTGAGCCGCCAGCTGCAGTGAACGTGAAAAACTCTTCCGCAAATCGCTCGAAACATTTTTTTTATTACAACTGTATGTAAGTAGGTATGTCAGTTTGTGATTACAATTAATGTTTGTTGGCCGATAACTTGGCTAGTTGGTTGGTTACTTGGTTAGTTGGCTCTCTAACGCTGTCCGAGTTCGTTGAACTATGTTTGATTATGTGACGTGTGCTACGTTGCTGCTCTACGCATGCGCGGCAGCCGCCAAACGTCACCACATCGTCCATATGCGTGAATAGTATGTTGACTCTTTCGTTGCGGAAATGTTGTAATCGAGAGAAATGTGAAAGTTTCGTGTTTTTCACTTTTTAATTTCGTCGCTTTTTTATGCTTTCTCGGATTTTGCGCAAACGTAATGAGCGTACAAGCAACAGTCGTCATGTTTTCATTACGAAATCAAATGAAATTTTACATAAATAAATGCAATTGTGGTTAATGCTTTACTGTGAAGAAAGTGGATTTGCAAATGGACAAATAAATAGATAATTATTATTTTTTTTTTCAAATGCAGCTCTTTAATTGTTATGAAATCTTACGAGGTGTGTTCAAAAAATAACGGGAATTTTCGTTTTTTGGGTAAAAAATATTTATACATTCGTCTACATTAACATTGTCGCCTTCATAATAGTCCCCATTTGATATTATTATATGTACTTATACCAACGCTTCTTCTTTCAAGCGTCGAAACACTTCTCAAACTCGATTTTTATACTCTCGCAACAAATTTGCTACGAGAGTATTATAGTTTTGTCCACATAACGGTTGGTTGTAAGTTCTAAAACTAAACGAGTTAGATATATGGTTATACATGTATATCCAAATGTTCAGGGTGACGAGTAAAGTTTAAATCCGGATGTCTGTCTGTCCGTCCGTGCAAGCTGTAACTTGAGTAAAAATTGAGATATCGTAGTGAAACTTGGAACACAAATACCTTGGCACCATAAGAAGGTTAAGTTCGTAATCGGGCCACTACCACGCCCACAAAATGGCAATAACCGAATACATATAAAAAGTTATAACTCAGCCATAAATTAAGCTATTGAATAAACTAAAATTTGGTATGAAGGATCGCACTATGAAGGGGCATATGTGGATGTAATTTTTTGGGGAAGTGGACGTGGCCCCGCCCCCTACTTTTGTACATATTTCGCAAACCAATAGAGATATATCAAGGAAACTATCTAGAGTCGTTTCTTTTAGGTACTACCTTATACAGTCCAAAAATGGAGGTAATCGGATTATAACCACGCCCACCATCCATACAAATGTTAAGTTGAAAACTACTAAAAATGCTGTAATTCAGTAAAGGAAAACACCAGAAGCCTTAAATTGCATTATAAAGATGGTTCAGAAGTGCTGCACTTAAAATGGCATACAAATGGGCGTGGTTCCGCCCACCGCTCAAAAACCGTATCTCCGAAACTACTCGACCAATTTCAATGAAATTCGGTTCATAATATCTTCCTAGCTTTCCAATGATATGTTGTGAAAATAGTACCAAATCGGTTCACAAACACGCCTACTTCCGATATACCAGAACTCTGAAGTCGGTCTGAATAGTTTACTTTACAATATACATATAAAGTTAGTACTAGTGAAGATATCGAACCAGTACTTTGCAAAAATTTCGTATTTAAAGAGTGACATCGCCCTTCTAAAAATCGTCGAAATTGGTCCATAAGTTTTCAAGACCCTATATATCGAATATGAGGACCTCAGTACTTCTAAAAAAATGTTTACCCAAATTATAGTTAATTCTCTCAGAAGAAATTTTGAGGAAATATGTTTCTTCTAATAATATATCTCCGTCAATGAGTGAAATCGGGTCATAACTTCATCTTTCTCCTGTATACTTAATATTAGGGTTTTCAAACTTTCAATGGACTTTATACCATATATGAATGTATATACCGATATGTATATGTGAGTCAAATTGTTTGTTATATTAATAAATTAAAAAAAAAATAAATTGCAACAGTATAAAATGTTCGGTGGCACCCGAACTTAGCACTTCCTTACTTGTTGGGATAGCCTTTGGCTCTTTCAGCGATTTCTTGTATGCTTGTAAAACGACGTACCTTTAAAGTTCTCAATAAAAGATTTATCGTACCTCAGAGGCAGTGTATTAACACAATAAAAATATTTTAAAAATTGAACTTTTGGAATTTTTAAAATTCCCGTTATTTTTTGAACACATCTCGACTAAAAGAAATATATGACAATATATACTCTACGTCGGGATTTATAACATTTGGTGAGCAAGATTAGCGTTTTTAACCCTTAAGACCACTGACTTGTTTTCAACACATTGCTCATTGCACTATGTACTCGCTTCACTATGTACTCAGCCTTAGCACTAATCGACTAATTAAAGAATACAGTCTGTAATTAATGAATAAATCGCTTCAATATGTGTACTTTACGCTATCTGTAGCGGATTCAATTACTAATCAGGAATTTATTATGAATAAGCAGAAAAGTGATAGTATTCTGTGTTATCACTGCTCAACGCGGAAAATACGGATTTAATTAACGAAAGAAAAATTCTATAAATCCGGAAACAGAGTCTAATGCGATAACTAACGCAAAGCTCTGCTTACGTAACTAATACAAATTGAATAATAAATAATTTAAAAATAAAATTTATTATTTTTATTAAATAATAAAAAAAAACAAGTAGTAATTGTATAAGGCAAAACTCTTTTCCTTCCACATGAATACGTGCAAAATATCACTTGTCGCAACCATACCGAATGACGTGCATACATTCATGTTTGCAATGAGTATAAAATACAGTACGCCTTTATCACACCAATGCAAACTGGCACGCAATTCGCAGATAGAAAAGCATAAAGATTAGCGAAAAAAAATTTATTGTTTACAAAATGAGCAAAACTTGTTTATTTTCTTTTCTAATTAAAAGTCCAAAAATTTGTTGTTTATCGCAATTAGTAAATTATTGTTGTTGTTGTTGCTTTATTGTAGTAATTATTGTTGTTTTGTATGAAATAATTGTATCGCAAATACTTGTTGTACCTCACATTTTCTCCACTTCAACGCCTGTTTGTTTACGCGCACAGAAATACGCACATTGGCACACATAAACAGACACACATACATACATATATACATATAGATGAGTCTGTTTACTTATTTATATTCATTCACAAAAATTTGTTGTTTACTATTGTTTGTCTTGTTGTTGTTCGTGATTATTGTTTACTGACGTGCAACAGGTCACCAATAACGGGAGCTCTTTACAGTGGCTGACTCAATATTGATTAAACTTATGTAATGGAGGAAGTTGAAAGATATCGACGCTTGGGTATGAAGGGAGTTACAACTTTACTATTTATACTAACTGTAATACCGCTATTTTTTGAAGGAAATTGTTTGTTAACCTCATAATAAATACTTCACAATGATTGTGAAACGAAACTAATTCAAGAAACCAATGAAGGGTCTGAGTATCAGGTCTACTTTGCTTCCGCCGTTTTCCAATAGATGTTTCGAGGGTCAAGCACTGGTCGATTAAATCGATTAAATCGTTTTATATCGATCTTGGACATTTGTGTCAACATTAACCCAACAAAATATTTGTAGAGATCTGTTTGCATCCCAAACTTATTCTCAACTGAAAATGTCACTTTTTGAGCCGAATTCTCGACATTTGCGGGAAATTTTGCTTTTCTTTTTTAATTCCAAGAAAAGTGCGGCTGAGGCTCATCGAATGCTTTTGGATACGTAGGGTGAGGCTGTCCTAAGTAAAAGGACATGTCGCGAAAGGTTTCAACGTTTTAAGAATGGTGATTATGAAGGCATGGTGATGGAAGGGAGAACATAATCGAAGATTGGCTAAAGCCAAGTGAAACCATCACAGAAGATCGATACCGAACGCAATTGATGCTTTTGAGCCGACCACTAAAAGAAAAACAACCACAGTACGAGGAAAGACACGATAAAGTCATTCTCCAGCATAACAATGCTCGTCGTCACTTCGCAACGGTGGTCAAAAAATATTTGGAGACGCTGAAATGGGAGATCTTACCCCACCCGCCGTATTTTCCAGACGGCGCTCCATCTGACTACCACTTGTTCCGATCGATGGCACACGGTCTAGCTAACGAGCACTTCAGTTCTTTTGAAGAAGTCAAAAATTGGATTGACACTTGGATCGACTCGAAAGATGAGGAGTTCTTTTCTCACGGAATAAGCTAGAAAGATGGTCAAAAGTAGTAGCTAGCTACGGCCAATATTTTGAATAACGTTTTTGTAGCCGTTTTTATACAATAAAGCCTTAAATTTACAAAAAAAAAAAAAAAAACGGCGGAAGCAAAGTTGTAGACCTAATATACTATACCTAATATACTATGAATATATCCTGCAGAAGATTGTTGAAACACTTTGGTCTTCTCAATCGAAAAAAAACACTTCTGTTATAGAGAGATAAGTCGCAAAATTTAGAATATTTTTCTGCCATTATAACTAAATTTTATGGAAAATATACAAACTCATGAAACGTAACTTGATATAATGGATTCTGATAGAAAAAAGTCACATACATACGTACTGCTAAAGACCAATCTTTGGATCACGGGTACACAAAAATATGATAAGCCTTTAACGGAAATGTTAAGGTATATAATGAAATAGCTGGCATTTGGTGAGCCAACTTGTACGAATAATCGAAGGATTAGATCGATCGTACGTTCCATTCACTTTGACCTGTCGCGATCTTGATAAACGCTGGTTAACACATAAAACCTGCGCGATTGCGAGCTTCTTTTGGCCCAGATTGGAGCGCACGAGGTTGGCGGAACTACATACAGATAAAAAGCTTGATCTTGCTGTCATAGTAGTACCCCGGACGTACATACCATACGGCTAAGTATCCTGCCGGACGTAAACTGCCATAACTATATGGAAGAAGGCGAGGTGGAAGCACCAAGTCATTTTCTCCTCCACTATCCACTGTTCGCAAGATTGAGGGGAACATCTCGGTAGCCATACTTTTGGCGAACTCTTCGGATTAGACATTAGCCGCCTTACAAAATTTTTTATAGGGTCAAAGCGCTTCGGCGATACGTAAAGCTCTTCTTTGCGATCCATACTTAGGACTCTTCCGGCCTTACAACGGACTGTCACTGTTGGCTGTCCAAGTGGTTAGGCAAATAAGTGATCCTAACTAGGCCTAAAGGGTCTCTGGTAATTGTGTGCAAAATTTGTATATAAAAGGTTTAGGAAGTTTACAAAGAAGAGAAACGGGAAGTAGGAAAAGCTGTTATGTTGATGAAGGCTTATGAACTATGTGAGTGCTAGAACAATAGGGTATATTTAGGTTCAATTTCGTATAATTTCGTATTTAGTTATAATATACATATAGTAAACCCGTAACCTATGCATTTATGTACTTATATCTGTCGAATACTTCTATTACCGTTATATTTCCAACATACCTGAAATAAAAAGAAAACACTAATTAGTAATTAGTAAATTTTTATCAGTAAATGATAATGTAATAATGATTGATGAGAGTGTATATAAAATTGTTGTTTAGAAGGGTCTGATAAGATATGTAATTTGAACGAAAGATAGACTCAGAAGAAAGTTTTATTTTTTAAATTTTAAACAAATTTCTTAAATTTATAAAAATTTATCGAATTATAATTGATCACTCTTGGGAAGAGTCTTATTACAACAAATATAGAAACTAAATAATATTTTTACATAAAAAAATTTACATATGTAAGTAACTGTGAAAGCCACTTCGCTCTACTACGCTCTAGTGTTTATCAGTTTACGAAAAAGTTTCGAATTAGCGAAGTTCAATGATCTCACAAAAGAAAGTTTCTTTCTTCGACTCGAAAAGAAAATACTCGCAGTCATGCTTACATACACACTGGTGAAGCTATGTAAAATTGGTTAACACTTTGCTTTGCTTTTGGCGTAACAACACTCGTGTGCAAGAGTGAATTTCTACTTTTGGCCAATACCACAACAACAACAAAAACAGCAACAGCAATCACTACTGTTTGTTTGTTTGTTGTCAGTACAGCTGTTTACTGTTTACAGTTGCGCGCGCCATGCTTTTTGGGGCCACAACGCGGATGGACGGACGGACTGCCAAGCTATCGCTTGAGTCGCTCATTTGTGTTGGCGTCTTCGCTGCCACTTTCCACAGTCACAATCGAAATGCCGTTCGTTGTTGTTTGTTGGATGTGTAAAAATTGCGTGCGATCACCAACGTCATTGGGTCAATGCACCTGCTGTCGTGCTGCTCCTATTAATTGCTGCACGTACACACACACGCACACCAACTTGCAAGCATAAATATTTACTACAGTTGTTGTTGCTGATTGTTGCTCGTAAAATAGTGAAATGTTTACGCCGGTCTTTCGGGCTTTGGAAAGACTTTCTCCACACTGGCGGTACTCAGCGTCGATTGTTCGTGAAGTTACCGCAATTCGTTGGAGCTTTTACGTAAAAATCGTGTCACTTACGCCGTATGCAACTTGCGGGCGGTGCTCCACCAGCTTGTCATGCGGGTGAAGTCGAATTAATGGTGTTATTGTTGTGACATACAAAGGTTTTTCATAAATTTCGTAAAGCATGACAGTTGGTATGCAGAAATGTACATATGTATGTTTGTATGTTAATCATCTCCTGGCAGATTTATTAGATAATTTTTGTTACATTTTGATATTGGTGAATCATTTGTTATTGTCTTCGCGGAATTGTTGCGGGAATTGGTGATTTTCGGGACTTATTTATGTTTATATCTTCAGTTTTTATGAACGTATGAGTCATGAGTCTTTGATTACGCTTTAAATATATACAGAATTGTTTATAAATAAAAGCTAAATTGTCTTATTATTTAGTTGAATTCCTTCGGGAAGAAACATGCCACTTATTGAAAAAGCATACGAAAACATTGGGAAACCCCAATATTCAAACTAAATTTAATTAAATTCCTTCTTATTCTTATCATATTTGTGACAATTAAATTATTATTAAATTCCAGATAAGAATTAAAAATTATATTCACAGCCACTTTCTTGAGAAGAATTAGCTGACAAGTACATTAATATTCAAAACACCGATTATTCAGAAAATAACTTAAAATGGGAGATCAAAAGTCAAACGTAAGCAAATTCCTTTTCGCGCGTATTATAATGGGTTTCTTTTTGAGTCAAGAGAAGGAGAGAAAGAGAAAGAGAGAGAGACAGAGAGTGATCAAAAACGGTTATCAGACGTTCTTCAATATTCTGAATATGAAATATTAGATTGTCAAATATCTCCCTTCCGTTTTTTTACTCTTTATTCAATGCTTTATCAAAAGTGTTACAGTGATTGGATTTAGTTAAAATATGCGCCTTTTCGTTCGATAATCTGTTTCCATCTAGACGGCAACTTCATAATCCCTCCCTTCGTAGAAGCCTCCCTCCTTATTTGCGAAGAACTCGGATATCCACTTTTCACAAGCCTCTTTTGAGTTCAACTTTACACCACCAAGGGCGTTCGCCATGTACAGGAACAGGTGGTAATCACTTGGCGCTATGTCCGGGCTATATTGTGGATGCGATAAAACCTCCCATACGAGCTCGCGTTGCTTCTGACGAGTCATCAACGAAGTGTGTGGTCTGGCGTTGTCCTGGTGGAACAATACACCCTTACTGTTGGCCAATTCTGGACACTTCTGGTCGATCGCCTGCTTCAAGCGGTCCAGTTGTTCGCAGTAGATGGTAGAATTAAACGTCTGGTCATATGGGAGCAGCTCATAGTGGAAGATTCCCTTCCAATCCCACCAAACATACAGCAAAACCTTCCTTCCCGGCTTGGCCGCTGATTGGGACGATTCACCGTCCTTTGACCACGAGCGTGTTAGCTTTATATTATCATATGTGATCTATTTTTAGTCGCCAGTCACCATCCGCTTCAAAAATGGTTCGCGTTCGTTCTGTTTCAGCAGCATATCGCAGGCGTTGATTCGGCCCAGAAGGTTTTTTTGCGTCAAATCATGCGGCACCCAAACATCAAGCTTTTTTGTGTATCTAGTCTTCGGCAGATGATTTAAAATTTTTTGGTGACTAACTGCCATCTCCTGGGCGATGTCACGAGATGCCACATGCCGGTCTAACTCGATGTTTTCCATGATTTGATCGGTATTCGTCGTCACAGGTCTTCCGCCGGCTGGCTTATCCATGGTGTCGTTTTTACCCGTTCTGAATCGTCGAAACCATTCCTCCTCAGTTCGAAGTGATAGAGTACCATCCCCCAAAACACCATAAATCTCACGGAGCGTTTCTCTAGCAATATGCAAACTATTCATGCATAGCATCGTTTTGTAAGTTTTTTCAAGACCTTTCACGGATGTATAGCATTGCCAGATACGAGCTCTGTAGCGTCTTGTTCATAGCCGTGAAACTCAAAAGACAAAAAGGCGGAAGGGAGATGTTTGTCAACCTAATTTATGTATGTGCATATAGTCCAATATCATTAGAAACAGCCGAATATATGTGTTTTCGATTCCACTCTCTAGCGACTCTCCTGAAATTTGAAAATTGGGTAAGTCCAATTCGGTCAAGTCGGTCCATTTCTCTCGAGCAAAATATGAAATTTATCGAATGTGCACCTCCAATTATGTCATATCGGTCCATTTCCCTCTGGTCTCGTCTGAAATTCTGCAAACAAAGTTCAATCCAGTCAAGTCATCTATTGGTTTACAACATTATCGAGCTTAGGTTTTATTCTTTCTGGGCAGAAGGTGGTTTGGGCAAACAAACGGAGTATAGTTACATTCGTTAGACACGCTTTTATTGGAATAATTTCGAGTTCGAGTAAATCAGTACCTCAGACATCCATCGTCATACCAATCGTTATCTCGGGATCGCTGAAATCCAATTGTGTCTTCGGCAGTACGTAGCGAGTTGAATAATGGAATTCACGTTCGAGTAAACCAGTATCTCAGACTTCCCTCATCACACCAATCGTTCTCTCGGGGTCGATGAAATCCAAGTATGTCTTCGGCAGTACGTAGCGAGTTGAAACTTGATTTTACTATAAAATATGGATGACACTCACTGTTACTCAAATACTCTCCCTTCAGAATCACTAAATTGCCTACAGAAATTAGAAATTACAAAAGTTCAGATTCGTAGTCACGAAACATGACTGCTATCATAGTCACCTACTCGTCTGGCGTCCGCCGCAATAACCACAAAAAAGAATCCCGAGCGTACACAGCCAAGTGATGGCATCATTTGCACTCTCATATACTCGTACATATATTAATTAAAATGACCTCAACATTTCCAAACCTGAAATATGAACGATGAACGAATACTGACTGGTCTGGCGGGAGTGTAAATTAGTGTGAATACAGTGTTTTTGTTGTATTCCCCGTTCCTACTGGCGCACAAGTGAATGATCGGTACATTTATGAATTGAACTGAACCTTCACTTACCGGACAGGTCAATGGCAACAAACAACAATGCGACGCGTCTCGTAAACATAACCACAAACAGTGTAGACGAGGTATCGAAATGATTTTTGAATTGAAGAAATATTAAATGAGTGTATACCTCAAGAACTAGCAGTGGCGCATGGAACGTGACGTGTGCACACGTGCCAAATGAGGAGTACAAAGGAAGGAAGACAGAAGTCAGTAAAAAGTATATGTAGCAAATCTCCTTTTGCACTGATTTCTTTGTGCAGGAAAATTTTATAAATATGTGGCGCATTAAAGCCTGAAAAGAGGTGGAGCAAATTTAAATTTATATACGAACGAGTTCTTGAAAAAAAAGAAACTTGCAAGTCGAGTAACAAAGTTAGAGACAAAGGCATATAAATTAATTACTTAAAAATAAACTTGATGGAATTGCCGGCAACAACAACAAAAGCAATAACGCCACAAATTTCGAAAAAAAATAAGAAGACTTTCAAAGGCAATACTCAGGCGCTAACGAAGATCCTCACTTCGTAGTACAGATAAACCAAAAGCTGCAGCAAAGCGACA
The DNA here is from genome assembly GCF_028554725.1 of Zeugodacus cucurbitae. Taxonomy (NCBI): domain Eukaryota; kingdom Metazoa; phylum Arthropoda; class Insecta; order Diptera; family Tephritidae; genus Zeugodacus; species Zeugodacus cucurbitae. The sequence continues at coordinate 2,904,313 of NC_071669.1, forward strand.
CATGACAGACACAAACTGATTTATTTATAAAGAGCGAACGCTCGCGCCTTTGCGCCAGACAACTTGCAACGAAGTGCGGAAAAAAATCGCGAAAACTGCGTATTCCCTGCTACTCCATTTGGCTGAATGACTAACTCCAACGTAAGGAATTCTAGAAATTCGAGCATGTGCCGCAGGCGAGCGTAACGTGACTATGTGTTGTATGACTGGCGCAAACAGCCAAATCGGGGCGAGTACAGTAGTGTCCGAATGCCAAATGTGCGAAATATGGTATTATGTTGGAGCCATCACGGTTGAGTAGCTTTTATTTCATCACTACATACGAACAGCGCACACACCTCCACAAACCGTACGATGACGAAGTCTCCACGTCGCAAGTATGACGCATACAAAACCAATGACGCTATATCAGCCAGCCGTTGTTCACACTCATTAAATTTCCAGAATCAACTGACCAATGACTACTGAAATCCGCAAATACTCGCATTTAAAGGCTGGAGCAAAGCATAAGCGTACGGCTCAAGAACTTAGCAACAACTAAGCGGCTAGTTGTGCGCTAATTGTGCGACAGTCAATGGACGCGCTACCTGAACCTGCGCTCCCCAACACGCTCCAACAATTATGACAAGCCAACAGCAGTACTAAACAACAGTGTCTGGAGGAAAAAAATCAGACGTTGAGATATACTAACTGACGTTCATTTGTGTGGAAAAAAACAAGCTTACGTTGTTGTTGTAGTTGGTATTTATTTCATTTACTTCCTAGTGCGCGTTTTTCAACTTTTTTCCATATTTTTAAAAATCTCGTGCAACTATAAACAGTCGGGAGCGAGCGCGTTGCCACACTCTTGGGCGGAGTGGTGTTGGCGAAGGTTGTGTTCGCATGGGAGAGACCCGTTTGCTGGGCGCTCACTCATGTCTTCACACTCGCACGATCTTCGCAATATTTCGCGTTTGCGCTCACTCAGCCGAGCGCCAAATGTTTTGCTATTGTTGTTGGCACGTTACTGTGATTTCTCCATCGTGGCGCGCTCTTTTTTCGAACGCTGCGGCTAGTGTCGGTTAAATGTAACGTCGTTTCAGCGCGAATTCAAAATTTTGAAAATTTTCGTTACAAATACAAAAATTCGTATGCTCTCCGCTTGTGGCGCACATACACACGCACAACTGGCTGTTAAATTATCATATATTTCGCCTTTTGTTGCGCGCGTTGCCATTGCCCAGTTTGTTGTGTTAGTGAGTTGATGTTCGTTTGGTTGTTGCTGATGTGCAGTTGTGGGGACTGTTAAGTTTGGTGAGTGCGCGCTTTTTTGTTGCTGGCGCTGTGTCGTGGCGGTTGTATTTCGAATTGAATTTTTGCGCGCAGCCAACAAGTGGCGGTTACTTTTCGAATTGACTCACGTCTTAGCGTTTCGGTGAAATACATTGGGCATCATATATTTCTACATACATATGTATGAATGTGTATGTATGTATAGAAATTGGTTATATTTTTGCAATTTAATGAAATCTTTGATTGATGAATAAAATTCAAGCTTTTTGAAATTGCAAAGGTACACTGATTCACTTGTAAATATATATGTAAGTAGATATATTTTTTAACTATGGAGTCTCCAGTGCTTTGCAATGCAATTTTACAATTATCAATCAAGTTATAGTGGGAAATTATAATTATTATACTATAATCTACCACGAAACTTTCGAGTTGAGTCAATGTACTTTACATTTGAAATAAGCGTCTAATAGAATACCAACGACTCTCTTGATCATTATTGCTTTTCCTGTTCAGTTTAACTGAGACAACTGCTGGACAATATGAGCAAACATTCCAGCAAATGACTTGGAAAATCCACACAGTAGATCGTAGTTTGGTTTCGGGCTCGTATGCATTAGGCCGTGATAATCAACTTTTCTAAAACTGTGATCGTTTGATTTTCTTATTAAGACTCAAGGGTATTTCGGATATGTGACGAAATTCGTCTTCAATGAAGCCTCAACTGTTGATGATCGACTTTTGAAAACCCGCAATCGTTCAAGCGAAGTGTTTCTTATTCAAATTCAAGGTTCTAACAATCCGAATATGTGACGAAATTCGTCTATGAGTGAAGTACAACAAAAAAAGTAATCTTGCAAATGTTTAGTAAGCTAAAGGAGTTCAACGATCCTATTTTAGTTATAAGACCTGTGTTCAAAAAATAACGGGAATTCAAAAAATAACGGGAATTTTTTGAAATTTCGACTTATCGAAAATTTATTATTTACATAAATGCCCCTGAATTATGCTAAAATTGTCAGCTCTTTTCAGTGATTACTTTATGCTAAGCAGCCGTTAAGGTTAGATATGTATTTATGAGCTTATCGATTTTCGTCAGTGTGACATTTTCAAAAAATCGTTTTTTGCTTATTCAATAGTTTACACTTTCAAAAATATCCTGTGAAAGTCCTATGAAAGTTCGTATCTTGAATAGTTTTTGAATGGCTGCGTTCTAAAGAGTGACCGCTCGTAGGCATAAGCCGCCGTAGTCGAAACTTCAAACGCATTTTTCTCGAAACGACATTTCTCAAAACTGCTGACATCATAACTCAATGAGATTTTGAACGATCGACTATCAAATTTAAACTGAGTATTGTTGAATATATTTACTATATGATTGGTTGAAAATTTGGCATTAAAAATACTACAATTTTTTAGCTAAAAAATGATTTTTTTTTCAGAACTATGCTATTTTGTTAATTTTAGATACTTATTTTTCAAAAATATTCAACTTTTTTTTACACCTTCGAAGGCATATTATTACCGCTATTTTTCAATATTTTTGTAAAAAAAATCTTGAAATATAGCTGAAAATATACCTTGTTATGTCCAAAAAACTTCAAAACATTCGATAGAGTACTTTCTTTTAAAAAAAAAAGTTCACGAAAATCGCCAAATTTTTCATGGGTTACACTGGTATAGCTTCTTAAAAGCTCACACTTCGTTGCTTGTTCTTAAATTCTTGGCCAAAAACAATATTGCAACGATATATAGCTTCCATATTCGCCAGACATGACTCGGTGTAACTTTTTCCTATTTCCAAACCTTAAAGAGCCATCGTTTTACAAGTATACGAGAAATCACTGAAAGAGCCAAAGACTAACCCAAAAATCGGAGACGATGAGAAGTGTCTCGACGATCGGAAAAAGCGCTGGCATAAGTGCTTAATATTTAATGAGACTACTATTAAAAAAATCCCGTCATTTGTTGAACACACCTCGTCAAGTCGAGCCTCTTAATATTTAATGAGACTACTATACTGTTACTATTTTCAAAAAAAAAATTCCCATTATTTTTTGAACACACTCGTCAAGTCGACCCTCTTAATATTTAATGAGACTACTTTACTGTTACTCTTTTCAAAAAAAATCCCGTTATTTTTTTAACACACCACGTCAAGTATAAAACCGTAAAAATGTATATCCGTTTTTTAAGAGAAAATATTAAAAATCACTGTGTCCAACCTTCAAATGAAAACCTCAAACCACACAAAAAATAGAGAAAAATAACCTCCATAAAAGTGTAAAAACCTATTGACAATTTGAAAAATACGTTTAAAGTAAACAGCCACAACCAAAGCAACACTGAACGAAATGCACTACACCAGACAACCAGCAGCATGCATAGCGATGCATTGTAGATCACCAGGGGGAACCAGTGAAAATCACTTTATAGCAGCGGCGGCACTCATAACAGCTGGTTTAATTAGAGGGTTGGCGCTTTCAGCAGTGCAATAGACAATGCGATTGCGCAGCAGACATGTGTTAGGTGGTTTCACAACTACCTGTGCAATAAAGTGCAGCGTGCAACCCTTAAATTTCATTTCAAATACAAATAAGATGCAACGAAAGGATCAGCAATGATGAATATTATATTATAGGGGGGTACACGCACCACTCAACTGGTACTCTGGTACCCCACAAACCGTAGTGGCAGTTGTAGTATTATTATGAATACGGAAAGTCCTTGCCATTTGTGCGTTGAAATGTTTCCGGAAACGTGGTTTAAATGTACCTCATGTGCGCTAAAATTATGAAATTCCGTCTTTGTTGCCGTACCACTTCGCTCAGCTCTAGCTAGTACATTGAGTCTAATAAGACTGACGTGTATCTAACAAGTTTTGCTTACTCGCTCACTCAAATGTTTCCAAATGATTTCGAATATTTTTATCTCTTCGAGAACAGCAGAACAACAACAACAAATACGTTAAACTGCAACGATTTCATCAGCTTATGTTTTATTAATTTAGACGGCAAATGTGACTTTCGTCACAAAGCAAAAACAAATGATTTGTTTATCAGTGGTTTTTTTTATTGTTGTTGTTGACATGGCGCTACTCAATATTTAGTAGTGTGGCATTTCCGAGAGTCGCTTATCAATTTAGCTACTCAATTATTATCAGAGCGAATGTTCTCAGAACTTCGCGAATCACGCTAGGGTTGTCTGCTCTGTCAAGTAATATGGTTTTAGAATATGTTTTAGATAATACTGTTTTTGAAGTATGACAAGTTGTGACTCATCTTGTTTTTGAGAATGCCAAATTTTATTTTTTTGTTTACAAACAATTTGATAACAGTTGTGTTTACAATTTCTGTATAAATATTTGCTTTTCAACTTCTGCTGGCCTCTGCTTTTCTGGTGCATGGCCTATCTAACCTATCGAAGTGGAGTACGTGGTTAAAAGCTGTTCCAAAAAATGCTGCTTGTGACAGTATAAATTATGATGAAATTCAAAAATTAATTGAAAACACCAGAATGCCTTGGTATTGAAGTAAGATTGTGAAATACTCAGGAAAGGCTGCACTACAAACCCTGAGATTATTGTCAGCTGTTGTGAACTGAATTAACTCTTTGTTGTCTACGCTGAATTGCAATTATCTGGCATATGAAAGGCTACTTATATTGTAATTTATTAAGTGATTTAATTATTATTTTTTTTTTGCAAAAAATTTCTATAAAAAAATTTATAAAATCACGCTTATGGCCTGTGGCATATCAAGTATTTTTATTGTCTATTGCAGTCTATTGTTTTAGTGTATAATTGTTATTGAAGCCTATTTGTGTCAGTGAATGTGAAATGTTTAATATCATATTATTATTTTTTTTATTACCCGATTGTTCCTTACTCTCACACACTTTTGCGTGAAGTACCCTGTTGTATTTTTGTAGTCATATGCATGAATATGCAATTTTCCTATTTCATCATATTTTGAAAGTATTCCATATGCCAAGTACAATAATATTGCATACTGTTGTTAATTTCAGTCTGAGACTCCCCAATGGATGGAGCGCTTCAAAATTTGGCAACAATATGATAAATAATACCAAATATTGTTGTGAAAAAACGAACTGTTTTTCGGTTTATACAACAAATAGCCTGATCTATCTCATATTTCAATTTTGATGGAATTTTTGAAATTTGAATTTAAAAGAATTTTTTTAGGAAATTCTAAAATTTTTTCAGCGTTCTTTTTAAAAATCCAATTTTTATTAAATCTATTTTCTGTATTTTTTGAAATAATTCACGGTTTTCTTTATAATTTCGGTGGATCGAATTTTTTTTTAATTTGAATTTAAATATTTTTTTAGGAAATTCTAACATTTTTTCAGCGTCCTTTTTAAAAATCCAATTTTTGCTAAATCAATCTTTGAATTTTTTAAAAATAATTCACGGTTTTCTGTCTAATTTTGATGGATCTATTTTTTTTATTTAAAATAATTTTTTTTTTGTACTAATTCAAATATTTTTTTAGAGTTCTTTTCAAAAATGTATTGTTTGGAAAATCTTTCTTTAATTTTTTTAAAAATTATTTACGGGTTTCTTTCTGATTTTGATGGTTCTACATTTTGGTTTTCTTTTTTAAATTTGAATTTAAATATTGTTTTAGGAAATGCTAAAATTTTTTTCAGCGTTCTTTTCAAATCTAAATCTGTCTTTGAATTTTTTAAAAATAATTTACGGTTTTCTGTCTAATTTTGATGAATCTAATTTTTTTTTTTATTTAAAATAATTTTTTTTTGTACTAATTCAAATATTTTTTCTTGAGCTCTTTTCAAAAATGTATTTTTTATAAAATCTCTATTTAATTTTTTGAAATATTTAACGGTTTTCTTTATGATTTTGGTGGATCAAATTTTTTTTTTATTTTTTTTTTCTGAATTTAAAATAATTGTTTTTTACGAATTCAAATATTTTTTTAGAGTTCTTTTCAAAAATTGAATTTTTTCTAAAATCTTTCTTTAATTTTTTTAAATAATTTACGGTTTTCTTTCTCATTTTGATGGATTTTCATTCTTTTCTTTCTTAAATTTGAATTTTAAATATTTAATTAAAAAAAAAAAATTCCGCGTTCGTTTCAAAAATAAAATTTTTGTAAAATCTTTCTTTGTATTTTTTTTTTTAAATAATTCACGAGTTTCTTCCTGAAAAAAATATTTAATTAAATTATAAATATTTAATTAATATATAATTTATTTTATTTTTATTTATTTTTTATTATACCTATATTATTATGAGAAAACATTCGAATTTTATTTTTATTTTGTTTCAATTCAGCCAAGATATTTTCTATTATTTATGCTAAATACCTAATTACTAATCTACATTGTATATTGAATGTAAGGTAAATCCCCTTTAATAATGATAGTTAATTATTAATTATCACATGATAAAACCTGTATAATTATTCGAACAATATCAAGTGCATATAGTAGAGATAAAAGTATAAATATTCATACTTTTGTTGTTATATTAATCTGACTCAAATTCACGTGTTCTATTATTTTCCTTCCACACAACCACCCTACTAAATATCTATTGCATACATATGTACATACCAACAAACGTTCTGTTGATACTCAATTACGAATAAACTGAGTGCTAGCTGTGCCATTAGCAAATTTCCACAGCGAAAACGTCATAGCTACAATGTTGCTAACACTCAATGCCTATCAACTCATATTCATATGAATCTCAACATTTGTTTTGCTTTCTTTATGGAAATGCTGCAGTAAGCAGCCGAAATGCAGCTACAGTTCAAACTGTTGTTTTGTACGCGCTACGCGTGCGCAACTGTACAAAAATTTCGAGTGGCTACAACAACTGAAGGAGAGCGTGACTGAGAGGAAGAATGAGTGTTAGTGCTGGTGAAGTAGTGAAATTTACATGCGTAGGTAATTACAGGGTACTATTGTATCTTTAAGTCATTTTATATTAATTGAGAACTGACAAAATTTACAATAAATTCTTCAAAATTAAATATTTTTGCGTTAAAAAAATTTATTTTTCTATGTTTTTGAACTAAGTTTTCATACGAAATTTTATTAAATGTTCTTGAAGATGCCTTACATTAAAAATATATACTTTAATATGAAAATTGTAATATTAGTTTAACACTATTTTAAGCAATTCCAAGCCTTCTCAATGCTCTTTCACTATTTTCCTCTAGTAGTAGTCTCACTTTTCTATTAAGAAAACCGCTCTGAGTATCTTATATTATTTTCTTCTACATTTTCAGACATATTCAGTTGCAATATCATCAATTCCGGTACAATTTGGATACCGCTGAAATACTGAACATCCAACACTACCATGCATCAGCGATTTTCATGTTGCTCCGCTTCAGCTACATGTTGACAAAGGAATTTCGCTCAATGTCATACCTGTACGAAACGAAGAAGCATAGTTTTGAAATGAAGAAACAATTTAACGTGTCCTCTGCGCATGCGCTTACATACAAACAAACGTACTGGGTACGACGTCAACTGTACTCATAGAAATATTTCACATTTCGTAGCAATGCGAGCACATCCATTGTTTGAGGGTTGAAAATGTGTCGAAATTCGTATGTACATATGTAGCTTGGAGAATTATTATTGAGAACGCATACGATACATTTGTAGAGTCGCGGAAATCTGTATGAAAATGTGCCTAGAAAATAGGCATATACTGCGACGGAATGGGGATGCTTTGGTATTGAGATACGCGATATTTGATAGCATTTTTTTTTTGTTTTTTTTTTTTTTGTAATAGTGAAAGGTGTTTTTAATTTGTTTTTGTAATTTACCTTGAACATAAACTTGAAGGTTAAATGATGTGCGGGGGTTAATGAAGGTTGAATTATGATAAATTGTAGGCCTTTAGTTTAGCTTAGTGAGGAACGTACTAAATAGTATTCTTAAGTTTAAGTAATTACAGTTTATTGTGTAAATTATTTATGAAAATGAAATTGTATACTCTTTATGTAAGAGTACATTTCAGATATCAATTTCACATATTCCATGGAAATAAATAATTTCGTATATTTTCAAATAATTTTGTAATCACTATTTCACTTTAAATATATCATTGTATTAGTCAGAAGAATGAAATAAATTAGCAAAAAAATGTAATTGCTTATTTCACAAAAAAATATTTTTTTAAATGTTAAATGTTTATAACAAAAAAAATAATAATAATTTCTCAACTAAGAACACTACAAAAATCAAGTTTGGTGCGATTATTTCAAGTATCACTATCTGCCAGCAACACTGAGAGCGAGAGAGAGCGCACAAAACGCACTTCTTAAGAAGAGAAGGTACAAGGCAGTCGAAAATAAAAACAATTGTTTGAATTTTGTACGCTTGAAAAAAACATATTGAATATGCGAATGCCATATGAAACTGGAGAGTTGAGCAGAAACAACAACAATTACAGTGCATACAAGGAGAGTGCGAATGAAAAGCAACGACGCAATGTAACGTGAGCAGCACAATGTGAGAGAGATAGAGAGAGCTTGTGTGCGTGTGAACAAAACAAAAGAGCTGAAGAGCGCAGCAAAACAAATGAAAAATGTTTCCGCCGTCTTCGACTGGTGACAGAGAACGTTAAATATAGAGAAGGTCCAATTGCGGACCAGCGTGTGAATTGTCAAAATCTAACAAAACACGATGAGCGTGTTTCACCTCAGCCAGCTCGGAAGGAGAAATTTTAACAGCGTCACGTTAACATTGCTGAGCATTAAATGAAAAATATGCTCAGAGATTTACATTTCTATTATATCGGAATGTTAGCCCGTTTGCTTATATATTGATACATTTATATGCAATCTTATGTGCTAATATGATATTTATTTATGACTGCTTGCAAAATTTATTCAATTCAAATAAATTATGCGATTTCAGAGGCATATTTGTCGGCATGTTTAAGCGGACCTACATATGAATGTAATGTTTTAAAATAATATACCTACTTTCATAAAAAATGCTTTTATTTTTATATTAAATGCATTTCTTACAATACTAAAATTAACTACATATTTCATTATATGAGACTTGTATATACATACATGTGTATACCTAGATATATACAAAAGCGCTTACGTACATACATACATATGTAGATGCATATGTATGGACATCTTCCAAAATTCGTATTGTCTCGTTATCACTTATCAGTGAAGGTCATATGCACACATTGTTACATATGCATTTACATAAATATGTTTGTATGTCATTGACGAACAAGTAATGCATACACAAACTTACATTCGCATACGCGTACACGTAAGTTTGTCACCATCACAAAAAATCAAAAGTATTTTCTACAAAAACAACAAGCGCCTCAAACGCATAAGCAGCATCACAAGTCAATATGGCAGCCAATCAACGAAGCCAAATTTTGTGGTACATACAACAAAACCATTTTCATTCATGAACGCAAGCGCACATTCACTTGGCAAAGTTGCTTCATTCATAAAAACAACGCCATACACACCTCCCTGCGCATGCCATGTCTACAAACGGCTTTTCGCGACGATGACAAAAATCATAAATTGAAGATTTTTCTAATGTTCCCTCCAGAAGGAAAATTTACAACATCGCAAAAACCTAGGTACAAAAATGCCAACATAGCCCTTGAGTCGATTTAAAATATTTTTCAGCAAAAATTCTGATTTGAGGATCGCAAAAATTTATGTCGATATGTTTGCATGCTCATACATATTCATACATATTTACGACAAGCCGATTTTCTACCAACAACGCAATGTTGTGTCGTTTTGACGTCGCGCAGGCGGCCATCAAACCTTCGACACATCGAGCTTTACAGAGGCGTTTCAAGTGATCCCTCCCTAATTATAAATGCGCTAATTATGTATTGTATAGTATTGACCTACAATTAGCAAATACAAATAATTAAATGTATTTAAATATTCTACCAATGTATTATGCCATATTTCAATGTACTACGACTGATTTCTGTAAGAATCAAGACATAAAAATTCAAACGATAACATGAGTTGGGGACCTGGACCCCTTCCCTTCGAACGTGCGACACTGCTTTGACTTGAGAACAAAAAATCACAATTTGCGGCCATTCGTTGTCCGTGGCAACGAAGATTTTACAACAAACCATGAGGCTCATATTTACGCACATATGCATGTAAACAAATTTACAAACATTATGCGTATGGTTCTTTCGATTTTGTTTACATGCACACATAATTACAAATTATGCGCCAACTTTTATTCTTTTGGTATATTATCGAAACTTTTAATAACCAAAGAAAATAAATATTCATATGTATGCAGTATATAATTATATTATATTTTAACATAAGTATATAAAATAATTATTTCATTATATACTTCAAAGCATTTTCTGGAATAAATCATAAAGTTTTGCATATATACGTATGTATTTTGATATTAAATGTAAATGAAATTATATAGCGAGTCGTTTGCGCACTGTATATAAGCGAATCTGTAAGCGTACAGTTATTAACATTCAAATTAACACAATTTTTCTCATTTAACACTGAAACCGCTCAATTCTGCTATTTTCGAGTGCGCTGATGTTAAACCTGTGGTGAAACACGCTAATAATTTTCTGTGGTGAAACACGCTCATCTTGGCGAGTACCCCTGCGAAAAGAGGACCACTTTGACAATCGGCACACCATGAACCTTCTCTATATTATACGTTCTCTGCTGGTGACCAAAAATATTTCAAATATACGTTGCTGAAGCCGAAATGTTTCAGTTGTATTTCAGCGAGTGAGCGTGTTAGTTGTAAATAATATTTACTCGTACGAAAGCGGTGCTGACAAACGAGCAACGACGACAACACACGGTTATTTTTTTTATATTAAAAGAAAAATCTCTCAATCTCTATGTCGGGATTATATTAATTCTAAACAAAAAAACGAAAATAAAAAGTAAAATTATATGTTTCTGCCTGCATATAAACGTGTGATATATTACAACAATTGCTGTAACCGTTAAATTAACTGAAAACTGTAAAATTTTCGTTAAATGAGTTCGTAACTCATGCAATAACAATAAAGTGAAGTAAATCGCCAAAGTAAAAGCATAAAAGAAAAATGTTGTGTATATAAAGATACGCAAAGCAGGCGATAAGTGAAGAAGAGTAATCAAGAAAAAAAAGCGCTTAAAAAAGCATAAACAAGTGATAAGCCTGAAAGAAGTAAAGAAAAAAAAAGAAGTACATTATACAAACCACTGTGATAAGTGCTGTATAACTCAGAATTGAACTGTGACATTTTAAAGTAAAAAAAAAAAAACTAAAAACAAATCAAAAACCACAATGGATACCATCAACAGTGTTCGCGTACAAAACAACGGTAGTCATCATAAAGTGTTAAACTACTCACCACCACCATCACCTGCGTCTTCGCTCAGTTCGGAATCGCTGGATGTTGTCATAACACCACGTACACCTGCCACTAGATCCCGCCTAAACGTTCACGATAGCGATGAACACTTCTGTACACCCAAGAAATCGCTGGCGGATTCTGGTGTGCTCGAGCGCATACGTGAAAAACTGGGCACACCGGGCTCACTCTGCGAGATGCATGCGCTACGTCCGGAGCAAAGTCGCGAAGAGGAGACGGTGAAAGTGGTTAAAAATCGGTTCCTAATCAGCACACAAATGTGCTATCTATCACCAGCGATTGCTGCACGTACACCTGCCTCCTATCGTCATCTCATCGATCTTAAGTCGTCCAGCCTCAAGTGCACCGATGTCTTCACGGAAACGGAATATGTCTGTAAGGTGATCAACGAGCCACATGACAAGGTGCAACGCGCCTACTTCGATATCAAAACAGCAGGTGATTTGGCGCGCAGCTCGTTGTATGGACATGTCTTGATAAGGGACATACACGAAATTGTGCCAATGGATGCGAATCGTTCGTATCTGATAATCGCACCACCCAAAACGCAGGAAGGTGCTGAGGGTGTCTATGAGGATCTGCATACATATATAAGGAATAAGCGACGATTGAGCGAAAAGGAAACGAAAGCGCTGTTCCATCAAATCGCCGAGACAGTGCGATTATGCCATCAAAAGGGCATTATATTACGTGATCTGAAACTGAAACGTTTCTTCTTCATTGACGAAGCAAGGTAAGCCAAAGTTGCAAGCTTTATTCTTTTAGTACTAAAGTATCAGTCAAGTCTTCTGTAAATATCAAAGTAGTATTAGACAATCTTGAGAAAGAACGGTTACCAAATTCTTGCCAAACCTCAATTGCGTTAGTGTTCTGCCGTTTAATAGCTCCCCTTACACCCTTTTACCATCCATTAACGCTGATTGCACAGTAAATTAGCTCGTTTACTCTGTTTACACGAATTCTTACCCCAAGGTATTGTCAACCACAGAGTGGAGAGCCAACATGTGACCGACATGATCACTACAGAGACTCTCTCTCTCGAAAAATCAACTTTAATACTTTTTCTTCGTTTACAAGCTAAAAACCTTCAGTTTCAAGAAACCACATACACGAGTATTACTAATTTTGCAAACCGCATTTATAGAAAAACTCGTTATTGCCATTTAATGCGAGCAAACTTGACTCGTCGGCCGCACTAAAGCTTTAACGAACGCTCACTTGTTGCTCCAAACGCGATTGCGATTGCGTACGTAGACCGAACGACTCACACACGCATTCGCAATAACATTGAACAACAAGTCCGCTGGGGCAGTGCGGTGGACGGTGGAGGTGTTATGGGGTTTAAAAGTCTCATTAAGAGCGGGGAGCAAGCACACTCGAAACTCAATGTAGTCGTGTGGTGGTGCAATGCGTTGTCTGACAGTATTGCAGCAACAGCCGTAGCTTGGGGCGCTGCAATGCCTAGCGTTAAGTGGAGGCCATTTACTAACTTGCCTGTCTGTTGACTTATTCATAGCGAAGCGGTTTAGAGCTACTTTGGCGCGCACGTGTGCTATGCGTATGACAACAACAAAAATGCGAAAATTGCGGAAAACATAGAAATTGCACAAGAATTTAGTTTTTTATTAAAAAAATTATTATTTTTTTTTTATTTAAAAAAAATTGTAAAAAAAATATGTTCTCTCTTTTGTATTAAAAGCCAGTTTTTACTGACTGACAAATCGCAAATGTTTCCAAACCTAACTGTCTGCTCGTAATTGCCGCATTTACATATCTATAGCTGTAGACGTGTATATGCAATCCAGTCGAGCAAGCAAGGTGTGCCCTCAACGGCGCTGGGAGCGTGGCTACGCAATAATATAATCGGCGACAAAGGTGTGCAAGTTGAATTTATCTTAAAAAATTTTATAATTTTTTTTTTTCAACTTGTACGCTTAGTTTTGTTGCATACTGTTTGAATATATATATTTTTGTGTTTTTTTTTTATATTACTTGGGCGCCACACACTTAATGTGTCTTTTAAAATGCCGCAATTATGATGAGAAATCGTAAGTTGTTGAAATCAACTAAAAGCGAGGCGATCACTTAGGCGAGAGAGCGAGCGCTATTGCGTTGGTGAGCGCCTAAAAGAGCATAAAATGTTGAGCAAAGTGTTTCAAGATCATTTCGAAATTTTGTTTGATTTGAAATATTTTTACTAAAATTTTGAAACACAAATGTGTTGAAAAAATGGTGTAAAGTAAAAAAAAAAATAAATAAATAAATATAAATAATAAAAAAAAAAATAAAAAAATATAAATTAAAAAAAAAATAAAAAAATATAAATTAAAAAAAAAATAAAAAAATATAAATTAAAAAAAAAAAATAAAAAAATATAAATTAAAAAAAAAATAAAAAAATATAAATTAAAAAAAAAATAAATAAAAAAATTAATTGAAAAAAATAAAAATAAATAAAAAAAAAATAAAAAAATGAAAAATTAAAAAAAAAAAAATAAATAAATAAAAAATAAAATAAATAATAAATAAAAATATAATAAAAAATTAAAAAAAAAAAATTAAATGAAAAATTAAAAAAAAAATTAAAAAATTAAAAAAAAAAATTAAAAATTAAAAATTAAAAAAAAAATTAAAAAAATACATTAAAAAAATCCATTAAAAATATAAATTAAAAAATAAAAATATAAATATTTTATTATAAATTAAGTAAAATATCACACTTCAGTATCCATATGTTATTTGTATGATTAATGTGCAATTTCATCAAATTGTGAAATTATTACTCAATTTGTTTTTAAGTAATTTTTAATTAATTTGTTTTTAAATAATTAAATTAAATATAGATTTGTTAATAATAAATGCATAATAATAATTTCACAATTTAACATACATTACATATTTCTCATGCAAATCTATTGAAATCGTGATCTCCCAAAGAGTATATACACTGTAATACAATAAATGTTGCCATAGCTTATCCGGTAATTAAAAGCGCCACCCACCCATTTACACAACAAACATCTCCTAGCCCAACGCAATCAAACCGGTCAAATGTATACAAGACTTCACCGCAATTTACATTGTAATACACTTCCAGCGGCATTGAGTTCAACTCTTTGCCTCGTTTGTAGCCACATTTGCCTACTCACCACTCTGTTAGTGCTTTGTGGTAATTTCATGAATTTGTTAAACAAAATACAACAACAACATTTTAAAATTCATATTTAATTGTTTACATTAGTTGAATGTAGCAATAATCTAGTCTAGGAAAATCTGAAAAAATCTGCAACAATTTTACAGCAATAAGATTATCGGAAATATTTTTTACAACAAATATTGAAAAAAAATTTTTGCCACATTTTTCTGTAAATTTCACAAAAATCTACACAAAATCTGTAAATCTGTCGCTCAAGTGAAAAATGCTGCAAAAACTCATAGAAAATGTTGCCAACTTCACAGCAACAGCAATAGCAACAATGTGCCACGCTACTTGTTTGGCTACAAATCACTGTTGTTGCCATGTCATGTTTAGCAACATGCTGACGTCGCGGCTGCTGCTGACTGCTTGCCTTGCTGCTATTGCGACAAGAATTTTTGCGCTTACACAAATGCCGCAATTCTTGTTCTAGTTATTAACGTTGCTTGTTTGTTTTTTTTTATTGTTGTTGCTGTTTCTAACACCAATAACGCAATCAGTTTGACTTGTTGCCAACGATTTCATATTTTTGCTTTACTATTTTTACCGCTTTGTGTGCATGTAGCTGTGTAATGTTTTTGTTATTTTGCTTTTGCAATGATTTTTGTACATTTTTTTATTTTTTATTTTATTTTTTTTATATATTTTTTTGTTGTTTTTGCTTTTGCTAGTGTTTTGGTACTTTTGGTGCCATTGCCATTGCAATTTGTAAATTGCTAGCGTTTTCCGCTCTTCTGTGTATTGCATACACTCAAATATATGTGTGTTGTTGCTATTGGCGTTTTATGTGTTGTGGCTGCCACTGTCAGTGCTGGCAGCAAGCACTATAGCTGCTGCTGATGATGATGACCATCATCGTTGCCATTGCGCATTTGCCTCGTTTCTTTTATTTTTGTGTTTTTGCTTTTGTTGTCGTCATGTGGCAATAAGCGCAAACGCAACAGTTGCTTGATTGTTGTTTATATTGTTGCCTTAGCGCTTATTCTTAGCTCATGCGCGTGTTTTTGTTTCATTTTTTAAATTTTTTTGTTGTACTTTATTCGATTTTTTGTCTGTCGGTGACGTAGGCGTAATTGAGGTCATTAGCGCTGTAGCAACAGTAGCACGCTGAACAACGCTGTTAGTGCTGTCTCAGTGACAAAAACTAAGGCGAATGCATAAATGATTGTCGCAATGTTCGTTAGCTGAAGAAATATTACAGAAAAAAATTAAGTGGAAAAAAATTTGCTAATTTGGTTTTGCAATTGTCAGTGCGCTTGTTCTTGCAGCATTTATTACACAGAACTTTTCTATAACGGCACAAGGTCATATATGTTGCATACAACAAGGCGCACGAACTTTTGGCTTGAGAAATATACTAAAAAAGTAAAAAAGTATGATTCAGCGCTTTTAATCTCAATATTCTTGCTTATTTCAACAGCCAGCAGCTGCTAATCCTCTCTGAAATCAACATAATTTGCAACATTTGTCCTACAAACTGTCAGTGTCAGCATATGACAGAAATGTTCTTCAACATTTTCCACATTTCTACTCCCTACTCATTATAATGAGTATATTTAAATGCAAATTATATATTGCATTTTCATGCTTCATTGGCGCTGCCTAATCCAGTGCTGCTAACACTTGAAGGCAAACATAAAAGCTGCAGCAACACAAAGCCACACATTACAAAATGCACTCTGTCATTGTCACTTGTCAGCCACCACAATTGTTGCATGGCATGCAATTTGCGAATATTTTTGCACCACAATCCGTTTTGCGCTTTGTTGCCAACTCACCACAGCGCGCAATTGTCTCTCGCTCCCTATACTTGTCTTCGATTACTTTAATCCGTAAGTGTACTGTTATAAAAAAGAAATAGTTCAACACTCAAGCAGGCATTTTGTTACTATTGTATCCTGCGCGTTGCTACGAACTGTTACATAGAAGTCACGGGAGTCTAAAAAAGGAGTCAGCAAACGCACGAAGGGTTGATTTATTACTTTGGTTCTTTGGCTTGTTGTCAAGCAATTGTTCTGATTAGGCAAACACTCGCTGGAATTTACATATCGCCGTCGATTTTTTTTTTTTTGCGTTACAATTTTCTTTTCTTTTTTTACCTTTATGTTGCTTTTATATAACATACTCATTGTGTTTGAGCTTAGTTTTTCTCTTTTGTTTCACGCTGTTTATCCTTCATCAGCTGTTCCACGGTTCTTTGATTGTTGGCTTTTCATTTACCACTTTCATTTTTCCAATGGCTATTATTATGCAAATTAAGCATTTTTCCCGAAAGTCGCCTTTTCTTGCAGAGGGGGACCCTCCGCTATTTTATTGGGTACAATAAAACCGGCTATTGCGTGTTTGTCTTATCGAAACTGTTGTAGTGTTTTTGAGGCTTACGAAAATGATCAAATCTTGTTTTTTGTAGATCGTAGTTGGTGATTAGTAATATATGCCGAAGGTTTTGCTGCAATATTTGTATGAAAGTTGAAGATTTGTATACTAGAAATCGTGTCATCAATTTATTGATAGTTTTCCTTCAATTTTTTTATATTATTTTTATTTAATTTTTTTTTTTATTTTTTAATTTTTTTTTATTTTTTTATTTTTTTTTATTTTTTTAATTTTTTTTTTACTTTTTTTTTTTATTTAATTTTTTCAATATTTTCAAGTTTACATTCTAATATTCATATGTATTCTCGCATAATTTGAATTTTTAATTTTCGCGTTTCTAATTTCAAGTTCATTTTCATTAGCACATTCGTCAACGGCGCTTTGTCTCATTGTCGACATTCAATTTTTTTGACTCTCATGTCTACACACACACAGACAGCCTCTCAAATATATATAAATTATTGCATGTCTCTGTTAATTTTCATTACCTGCAAGGTTGCTTTTCTAATTTAATGCATTTTGCTAATTTCTAAATTTTTTTCATAATATGTATACTCTCCGCGTACCGCTAAAGTAGCTGTGAAATTTGAAACTGTAAATTTTCCACATTTTTTTCGCATATCGTTTCCTCTTGATTTTATATACAAATTATGTTTTCTCTCGTTTGAATTGAACATTTTTTCACAGCACAACAATAACAATAACAATATATAATTAACCCTGACTCTGATCTACAAATTGTAGTCTCATCATCATCTCATCTTCTCTGTTTTCATTTGTGCTTAAATCCCACAAAAAAATTTTTAACAACAATTTAACGCAATTTTGTATAATCGAAAGTGCGCACAATTCTCTCACAAAAAGTGTTTAAGAAATCCTTCAAATTATTTTTTTTTTTTGTATACTTCATGCATATTGTTTTGCATTAGCGCCAAGCACTCAGTAAATTTCAAAAAATAAAAAAATAAAAAAAATTAAAATTAAACAATGTAAACATTTACACACATTTTTTTCGGCTCTCTCCTTACACATGTCTCTTACAACATGCTCATGTTTTATGCTCTTTACCGCCACACATCAAAGTTGTGTTGGTCGCGCCTCCACATGATTACTCATATTTTATTTAAAAAAACATACAAATTATTGCATTAAAAGCATGAACAAAGTGTAATGTGTAATATGGCTCCTCTGCGCTCTTCAACGCATTTACAGCAGCGAGGTCAGTTACTGAAGATCACTAAGCGCTCTCTCGCGCGTTGGCAATATTTTTTTTCGGTTTTTCTTTTAGATGATCGCATGCATGTATTTGTTGTAAAAAATGTTATTGCATTACCCATTTGTAGAGGAGCGCTGTGTGACTATTACAGTTGCTGCTTTATAGTGGTAATATCAGGGTCAGCACGAGGTTTTTCGTTATACGATTTCAGTGTTGCTTTCATGTATACACATATTAATTTTTTTTCATTCCTCTTTACTGCTTGCGGCGAAATACAAATTTTGGCGAGCTTCCTTTTGGCGCTCGCTTATTGCTTGCTTTTGTCTACGGTACCAAGCCCATTTTATGCTCACCTCTCCCATTTCGCGCTCACCTGCCCATTTATTTCTTAACCCAATTTATTTCTTATATTGCTCTATTATAAATGACATTTAGTCAGCGCTGCGCTTGCTTTCAGGTCAATGGGTCAGTTGCAGTTGTTGTTTTATTTTCTAATTTTCTCATGCTCCACCTTCGCTTTTGACCAACGCCTACTACGCTTCATTTGTATTTACAAATTAATTCCAATTTTTTATGTTACAGTTACGTGTGCTGTTGCGGCTCATTCATTTGCGTCATATTAGCACTTATCGCCGCGCGGCGCTTGCGTTATGCGCTATAATCCGCCAAATGCCAGCGCGCTGTGTAGATTGGCTCATTTCAATCAAGATTGATTTGATTTTGCTCAATGTCAGCGCAGCAATCACACATGCGAACACATCGGCTACATATTTGAAATGATCGCGTTTTCACAACACCATCGCCGTCAGAGCGCGCTCATTATTTTGGCGTTTTGGCGCTCAATCAATCGTCATCATGTTTGTGGCAATTATTTCACAGTCTCGACTCATTGTATATTGTTATTGCATTTGTTATTAAGCGATCAGTTCGCATAAAAGCCAATCCCTTCACACATCGTACATGGCATCCGATGTGTAGCTATTTGAAATGCTTGACTTCATTAAATATTTGACTTTTGACGATCAGTTGAAAGATCAGTGAACGCAATAATGCCGAGATCTGTTGCTCCATATCTGCTGCGAGGCCTACTCGCTGCAATACGTGTAATAGTTTTGTGGTTGTTGTCCACGCTGCGCTCTCGACTTTGTATTGAATAATTGATTTTAATTTGTTTTCATTTTTAATTCGTTTACTTTGCTGCCGTTGCTGTTGTTGTTGTGGATTACTCAATTACATACGATCGCCTCACGCGCATTCGATGCCGGCCGACATTGAATTATGTATTCAACGCTTTCAAAAGTGTACAATTGCACAAAAAGCATTTATTATTGTTGGGTTAGCAATTTTTGCTGTTGCATTATAGTGGGAATTTTCGTGTTGAAAGTGAGACTTACAAACATACAAACATATATACAAATTATTTTATAGTCATTCAATTAATTGCACTGTTCACTAATGAATTCATTTTCTTTTTTGCGCTCTCTTTTTAGAACGAAAATCCAGTATGAATCGTTGGAGGGCTCCATGATACTCAACGATCCCGCCGATGATACATTGAGCGACAAAATTGGCTGTCCGCTGTACACGGCACCCGAACTGCTCTGCCCCAATCCCACGTACCAAGGCAAGCCAGCCGATATGTGGTCGCTGGGTGTTATACTATACACAATGCTTGTGGGCCAATATCCGTTCTATGAGCGTCCCAACTGCAATCTCATTACGATCATCCGGCATGGTCAGGTGCAAATACCACAATGTTTAGCACGACCGGTGCGTTGGCTGCTTTTGTTGCTGCTTTGTAAAGACTACAAAGAACGTCTGCAAGCCGATGAGATATTCCTTACGCCATGGCTGAAGGAGCAGAAGCCACATGATTACGTTTACCTCTCGGTCGATACAAATTTGGATGATTTCGAAATGGAAAGCGATGATGATGATGCTGATGACGCCGTTGCGATGGAGCAGGAACAGCAAATGCATTTCACTAAAGACTGCCAAGCGGACAATAGACGTATTGCGACCGCGCACCACTTTGTTGCCGAAGACTGTCAAGACGCTGACGACTGTGATATTAGTAGTAATACGCAAGCGCTGAATAGCCAACATGCCAGCGATGTGGATAGCGACGTCGAAATGAGATGATTACACACACTGCGTGTGTATCAGTATGTATGACGTCGACGATAGCAACACAACAGCGGCAATTCGCTGCGCGTTGGTGGTCGAGCCAAGTCAAGTCAAGTCAAGTCAAGTCAGCATGGACATTGTGGTGGTCGGCGGTAGCAGGATATCAAAGCGCAGGCGCTGTTTGATTACGCCATCCTCCTCCTCCTCTCCTCCGCAGCAGCAACAATTACACACACACACACACATGCAGGCATAAACATCCTTTCAAAATGTTGTTGTTGTCGTCGTTTGTCGGTACAATGTTTGTTTGTCGTCGTTATTTGTTCAGTGGCAGCAAGCCAGTTGCTTGCCGGCACCTATAGGGCAAGCAACTCAGCTGGCCGCGCAGCGTTGGTACTATGCGCGCGCGGACACACCATGGACGTATGTTTGGGAAGGCACACACGCATCGGGGCGCTGGCTGGGCCTCTTGTGGTAGCAAGCGTTTCGCTGAGGCGTTAAAGCTTTTACTTTGGCATCCATTACAGTTATATGACTGTAGCCGTGAAATTATTTATTATTGTTCCTCACATCACCCGCCTTCCAATTTTATTTTATTAAATTAAATACTTAGTATTTCTTCCAAACAAAGTGATTTATGTAAATATTTAAAAGAAAAAAAGTAACTCTTGAACTGCCTTTATATGCGGTATGTAGTCGCAGTGTAACTACTAAAGAACTCGAATTCTTGTTTGTTGTTGAGTTTCTAATTCTCCTAAACCGAAATGTACAATTATGTTAGTATATATAATTTAAGTGTGAGAAAAATTATAATTTTGCAAAGAAAATGCAACACTGTGCTATAAATTGGTTAATTTGTATCCTTTACTACTATTTGAGTTTAAATATGAATAATAGCAACTGAATTTTGTAATTATGTTGTTTTAAGATTTGTTTTGATTTGTACAAGATGTGTTACAAAGAAAATATTAAAAAAAAAAAATTAACAAAAAATCCAAAAAAAAAAATATAAAAAATATGAAAATTAAAAAAAAAAATTGAAGGACAAAGCAGCAACAAAAGCCATAAAATGAAATTCAAAAATTAAAAAATAAACGGTTTGAATTTGATCTCAGGCGCATTTTAAATATTTGCATTTTTATTTTCAATCATTGGGGTGTTTCAGATCAATAGGGGTGGGTTGTTTTCGAACTTGTTGGTTGATTGAAAGCGGATTGAAAACCTTTTAATTTTCTACATTTAAAAAATCTATATAAAAACACCAACAGATCTCCAATTTCTCTACGCGATCTCTAGTCAATCCTCCAATTTCCTTTAACATTTTGCCACAGACACGATTATTTTATTAAATAATTGTTTGGGGTCATGGTATTCATGAAATTTGATATGTTGATCGAAAGCGAAGTTCGATTGGCGGTCTTTAGTCCGCCTTTTAGACAGAAAATCTTTCTGAGGACTTCAAGAACCACTACAACAATGTGGAATCAAGTAGAGCAGACGTTCTACCGTGCCCATGGTAATTGGTTCTATGGCAATCGGAACGGACCCGGCTAAGGACTGAGAATCGGCAACTCAAAAATATTTGGAAAATGCTTTATTCCACTACAACAGCAATAACTAGCAAAGTAGTACAAATCACCGTTAGAGAAAAGGTCTCAGAATTTCTGACAGCATTTACCTTTGGACAAAATCGGTGGGACGACTTATGGCAGCAGTATAGTTTATGCATAGAACCTTCGGGCATAGCTCGGTGGGTAATGACAGTTTGGCAGACACCGACTACTCGACCCCACTTTTTAAATGGGAAGGAAGATTCGAAGTAAATTTAGAAAGAGGTGGCTGGCGTAAGGGCATGGCACCTGCACGCAGCACGTTAAACATAATTACGGATGACTCGCAAATGAAGGACGGAGTAGGCGCTGGGTTATACTGTCCGGAGTTAGGCGTAAGGCAGCCTTTCAAACTACCGGATCACTGCAGTATATTTCAAGCGGGGGTGTTTGCAATTGGGAAAAGCCGCTGAGCTATCAGCCAACAGGATACTCTAAAGTCAACATATACGTAAACAGTCAGGCTGCAATCAAGACAATATCCTCCTTCTGCGTATCGGCCAAAAGTGTCCTGGATGAAAGGACAGCAGTGGTAGATGTCGCCAGAAATAGGCGACTTCAATTCTACTGGGTGCCTAGCCACAAGAGCATAGAGGTTAACGAGGTAGTGGACGTGACTGCCAAAAGAGGCGTAAAACTGTCATCTGAAAGCATGATCAACATAGGTAAACCTATAGACTGCCTATATTATGATCTAGACAGAAACTTGGAAAAAAAGTTCAAAACGCGCTGGAAGAATCTATCGGGATGCAAAGCGGCAGGCCAGAAGTACACGAGATTTCTACTGACGCTCGATAGAAGGAAATGTAGGAACATTTGTCGGCATACTCACTGGTTACTGTCTCGTGGCGGCGCATGCCTACAAGTTGGCGCTGATAGATCGCGAAGACTGCAGGAAATGTCAAGAGCAAAGTACCAGAGAAACAATGGAGCATCTCTTGTGTGATTGTACTGCATTATCAAGGCAACGGCTTCAGCATTTGGGGGCTTCACATTACGATAATCTGGAAGAGATTTTGTTAGTGAAGCCACATAACCTTTCGGAATTCGCGTCAAGCGCAGGCATTCTAAAGGATGATTACTCCTCATTAACTACGTGATGGCACTCCATCTGGTGTCGCAAAGCACCAAAACTGGTCTATGTGTGACTTTTTGGCCTACCAGATTAACCTAACCTATCTTTGGATCATTTAGTAAACCTCTGTATCGTTTTTTCTTCATATTTAGCGTTCTTAAATATGGAAGTAAAGGACATAGACTGATCGTTAATCGTATTACACGATATGAGGTCGATACTCCGGGGTTTATCCAACTATTGGTTCGAATAAAAGTTTATGGGAAGCTCGGAAGCTTTTTCACCAAAAAATATGTAAAAATCATGAAAAAAAATTCTGGTTAATAACTAAGTAAGTATAGAACTGGGTATTTGGATGTAAAGTTAAATGTTCATGAAATTTAATATATTACGGTACTTAGAAAATTTATTGGTGTGGTGAAATTTAATTAACTGCCTCTAAATATAACAATAACTAACAAAAATATATGATATTAATTGTTGTAATGAGTAAGTGGGTAGGTTTTCCGTTGAAGGACATGTCGACTTGGCTAAAATTAATTAAATTTACATACATACATACATATTTCGTTGAATAAAATGTTCGATTCACATTAAGAGCATTTCAGAAAAGTCTTGTTTGGGAAAATGTCGGTATTTAATTAGAAAACCTTGCAATTGTATATATTGAATTTCGCACAGTAATTTCACAATTCAGCAGCGCAAGGCAATAAGCGACCGCAACGGGTGGTGTTCGTGCACGCTGACACTCGCTCACTCGTTTACTAATAGCTAGCGGCTTGGCTAGCGTTTGCTTGTGAAGGGCGCAAAGCTGTTGGCTTGTTCACACGAGCTGCTCGGCATGATTACACGATGAAACCCCCGAGTAAGCGGTAGAGTGTAATTCCGTAAGCTCTTTTTGATGATGATTTGCTGGCATACGATAGAGGCAACCAATCAAATGGACTTCATTAAGACGTTAATAATTGAATTTTTTTATTTAAACTCCAAGCTAGCAGAAGTTTAGTCTCTCCCGACTGAGCACGAGAACTGGTATTTCCTTACATTATAATCACCTAACCAAAGTTCGTTTGTTCTACGAGTTCAATAAATATACTTAGTAGCTTACTAGCAACACATTGGTTTAAGAGGCAACCAGCAGTCTAGCGATTTCTGCTAGTTAAAATAATCACGTTCGCAACGATTTTTTGCGAGCTGTTAAAAGCTTTGTTGTCACTGCTATGATTGCGAGTAGCGCGGTGGAGCAAAAGCGGTTAACGCCGAACAAACTCTTCACGTCATGGAGCTCAGTGTGTGCGCAAATGAGCGCGTGAGCGTATCACAAGTTGTGCCTTTTTTTGTTGATTTTATTCATTTAGTACCTTAGTAAAGTGATAAAGTCAAATTGCAAATGATCACAATTAAGCACATACATTCAGACATATATACATACAATACACATATATAGTCATACATACTCGTATTTCAACTCAATAGTAAATAACCGCATGTGTATTTAAGTGTGGAAAACATTTCGCAATTTGACTTTGAAAATATAAATACAACAAAGCGAACGACTGTACAAGGGCCTAGGTGTGTAGGCTTGTGTGTTTGTCTGTAGGCATAGTAAAATATTTAAAGGGCATGCGGTGCTTGTAGGAAATTCACAAAGCTATAAATAAATTAAATAACTATAAAGCTAAATAAATGTAAATAATATTAATAAGTTAAATACAAAAATGTAACAAATACAAATAAAAATAAAATAAATATAAAAAATAATAAGATAAATATTAAAAAAATATAATAATTTCAAATAAAAAAAAAATGAATTAAAATTATAAAAAAATAATAATAATATAATAAAATTTATGAAAAAAATTAAAAACAAAAGATGAATACAAAAAAGTAATAAATAAAAAAATAATAATAAAATAAATATCAAAAATAAAAAATTAAAAAAAAAATAGATGAATACACAAAAATATTAATTTTAAATAAAAAAAAATAATTAATATAAAAAAAGTAATAGTAATAATAAAATAAAATTTATAGAAAAAAAATTAAAAACAAAAGATAAATACAAAAAAAAAATAAAAAAAATAAAATAAATATTAAAAATAATAAGATAAATATAAAAAAATTTAATTAGTTTTAAATAAAAAAATGTATTAAAATTATAAAAAAATAATAATAATATAATAAAATTTATAAAAAACAATTAAAAACAAAAAAGTAATAAATCAAATAATAATAATAATAAAATAAATATCAAAAATAAAAAATAAAAAAAATTATGTAAATACAAAAAAATATTAATTTTAAATAAAAAAAATGAATTAATATTAAAAAAAAAGTAATAGTAATAATAAAATAAAATTTATAGAAAAAAAATAAAAACAAAAGATAAATACAAAAAAGTAAAAAATAAAAAATAAAATAAATATAAAAAATAATAAGAAAAATATAAAAAATAAAAAAACTATATTAATTTTTAATAAAACAAATTTATTAAAATTATAAAAAAAAATAATATATTAAAATTTATAGAGTAAAAATAGAAACAAAATATTAATAAAAGATTGTTAAAATTACAATTTTTAATATTTTTAATAACAATATTATTAAAATATATATATATATTAATAAAAAACAATTTTAACTATTTTTACTGTTTTTAATATTATTAAATTTATTAAAAATTATTATTAAAAAAATAAAAAAAAATTAAAAACAAAATTATTAAATTAAAATAATTTAAACTATTTTTAATATTATTACTATTATCAAAAATTATCATTATATAAATAAAAAAAAATTAAAAACAAAATATTAATAAAAAATAATTTTAACTACTTTTACTGTTTTTATTATTATTAATATTATTAAAAATTATTATTATAAAAATAAAAAAAAAATAAAAATAAGATATTAATAAAAAATAATTTTAACTATTTTTAATATTATTATTATTAAAAAAAAACGAAATATTAATAAAAAATTATTTTAACTGTTTTTAATATTATTAAATTTATTAAAAATTATTATTAAAAAAATTAAAAACAAAATTATTAAATTAAAATAATTTAAACTATTTTTAATATTATTACTATTATCAAAAATTATCATTATATAAAAAAAAAAAATTAAAAACAAAATATTAATAAAAAATAATTTTAACTATTTTTACTGTTTTTAATATTATTAATTTTTATTAAAAATCATTAATATACAAGAAAAAAATAAAATTAAAAACAAAATATTAACAAAAAATAATTTTAACTATTTTTAATATTATTATTACAAATTATTACTATAAAAATAAAATATTAATAAAAAATAATTTTAACAATTTTTAATATTTTTATTATTATTAAAAATTATTATTATTTAAAAATAAAAATAAAATGAAAACAAAATATTAATAAAAAATAATTTTTACTATTTTTATTATTATATTCAATACAAAAAAGTTCACCAATCTGTATTCTATCGCCACATAAGCAAATTTTTTCCTCTCAAATTTCCTCACATAATGAAACTCGCATGCAATTTCCAAACATTTTTTCAACTCACAACATAACCTTGATTTACATTATCAGTTAACGCGTCTAATTTGTAGAAATTCACCTGCTTTTCAACCACTTTTTGTGATAACGAAAACTGGTGATTTCAGAAAATGACGTAAGTAAATGCTACAAGCAAACACAGACGCATTGCGTTTTCAAGTTCATTGAACAATTTCGAAAAATTTCAAAAAAAAAAATTGAAATGTCCTCGAAATGCCTACAAGCGAGTGCGAGTGTGAGTGCTCACAGTGAGTTTTGTGTGGTTATTGCAACACACAAATAACAGTGGGTGTTAATTACCAAATGGCTGTGGACGGACGGAAAGGTTAACAGCTGACCTGAAAAAGCGATTTTTAATTAAAAAATTACAAATGTTTGTGAGTCAGTACAATTGAACACAAACTGCAGGGATTGCATAAAATTGTGTATGAAATTAGTTGAGTGCTTGTGTGGAGCAATGGGTTAAGGTATTTCACTGCACTTATCTTCTACATTATTTGTATGTATGTATGTGTCTATATGTCTGTTAATAGCGACCTACTAGCTTAGATAAGTGTATGTGCATATTAGATATTTCGTGTTTTCTTGTCACGCTGATTCGCCTAATTGGCTATGACAAAGCGCATTTGACGCAATTTTCACCTACTCATTGTTGTTACAATTCTTTTTTTTATTTATTTTTTCCCCAAAAAAATTGTGTGTTTCATTAATGTGTACGCAATATTTTGCAATCGCGTCTCCAACAATTCTCACCGCGCCAACACGCCGAATGTGTAAAAGTTTGGTGGAATGATAAATACAAATACACACACTTACATACCCACATGTATGTCTGTATAAATGTATGTTGTGAGAAATTTTTGAAATTTCAATGTCAGTCGTGCGCAACCGTTAGAGAATTGAAGCACGAAATAATGCTGAAATTCACGAGGAAATTATCAAAATGTGTTTATCAGATGTGTGTGTAAGTACATATGTATTCACCTGTGTGAGTATAAAGAGTAGGGAGTGGAAGTACTCGTACTTCCATAAATGGGTATGCTTATTGTATGCGTGAAGCTACTACTTTAACCGCATATGTTTGTGGTATTTTGAAACCTAACCTTCACACGATCGCTACATGGTCGTGTCCCACGATCGGATAAATCCAAACTTATGGAATAAACTAGTTGTTACAATAAATTTGTTTGAAAGATTACGAAGAATTGATCAATATTTTGTAATGATCACTGAAAGATAATGAATTTGAGAACCCCTACTTTAGAATTACATATATAACTGCAACCTTCCTACTCAAGCTCCAAAATGTGAACTATCGTAAGATTAATCTGAGTTTTTTGGGAAATTCTTCTACCTTAAAATTTGGAATAACTACAGTTGAACGTCCATAACTCGGACTTCTATAACTCCAAGTTCTCCATAACTCGAACTTTTCAATTGGCAATAGAAGTCAAATTTCATACAATTTACCTTCCGTAACTCGAAAGTCTCTCTAACTCGAAGTTTTTCCTTCGATTATAGTGATACGAGTTAGGGAAGTTCACATTTATGATCTCACGTTGTAAAGCTAATTACTCAAAGTCCATAAATACATAACTATATTCTTAAGTGTCAATAACTTATCTAATTATTTGTGCACTTCAATTTACGAGTGGAAGAACATGTTTTTTTTTTTTTTTAAATAGATAGTATCTTTCTTATCTGCAACGATAGTTCTTTTATAATAGTTTTTTGTTGTTTTTGATTTTATTGATTTCTACGAACAATCCTTCTATTGGATCACCGCCCACTTATGGGTCAAAAACCATACCTCAGGAACTACTTGACCAATTTGTTCTTTTCTTAGCTTCCCAATGATATGTTGTGAAAAGAGGTCAAATCGGATCACAACCACGCCTACTTCCTACATACCAGAACTTTGAAGTCGAAGAGTGAAGTCGACTAGTGAAGATATCGGAACAGAACTCTGCAAACATACTGCATTTAAAGAGTGGCATCGCCCTTCTAAAAATCGTCGAAATTGGTCCATAAGTTTTCAAGACCCTATATCTCGAATATGAGGACCTCAGTGCTTCTAACAAAGTTTTTACCGAAAATATAGGTAAGTCTCTCTGATATTTAGAAGAAATTCAAAGGGGAGTTTTTTCTTCTAATAATATGTCTCCGTGTGGAAAATGAGTGAAATCGGGTCATAACTTCTCCTGTCTCCCATATATTTAATATTATGGTTTTCAAACTTTCAATGGACTTTATACCATATATATTATCTGAATATGTGAGTCAAATTGTTTGTTATATTAATAAATTT
Organism: Zeugodacus cucurbitae; assembly: GCF_028554725.1. Lineage (NCBI taxonomy): Eukaryota > Metazoa > Arthropoda > Insecta > Diptera > Tephritidae > Zeugodacus > Zeugodacus cucurbitae. The sequence continues at coordinate 2,933,472 of NC_071669.1, forward strand.
AAATAAATAAATTGCGAGAGTATAAAATGTTCGGTGATATCCGTACTTAGCCCTTCCTTACTTGTTTTAATCAAATTTATACTGTGACTTTTTATAGAGTTATTCTTGTTAATAATCTACGGTTCGACAAGTGCTTAGCCTCGCCTCCCAATCCAACCCAAGAAAAATTTACTAAAGTGTAATACATTTCCCGTAAACTACTTTACAGTGGTTCCCCCGAATGGTATTTTTGTTTTGTCCGTGTTTTCTTATCGGGTCACCTTCGTATATTGCTGGCTATTCAAATCTATGAAACGTGTAAGTCATAAATGCCTACTATGTACTTCTAATAATGCTATTACTATTTTATTACTGATATACTTTTATTTATTGCTCGTTAAATACAGGAAGGAAAACTTTATACAATCAGTTCAAATCAAGGTGGCGCTTACAAGGTGTAATGTGGAAATTTTTTAAGAAACAGTTGACGCATCAACTTGGAATATTCGAACCTACTTAATGAAGGCCGAATGCAAATATTACAATATCAATACGACTACTAATCCATCCATTTATGAGAAAAAGCTCTGAGAGATTTATAATACTTAAATGGGTCGAAATTGAATGAAGAGATCGCATTCTATGACATACTATAGACTGCATAGACACTACTACTTATGCTTTAAAGTAAAAAAAAGAATGTTCTAATTGCATGTTCTCTTGGCAGGCTTGTCCCTCCCACTATATTTAAATCTAATGAGTTTACAAATTCAAACTAATCTCCAAAATATTTCTATTAAAATTTTCAGCACCCCCCGTGGTTTAATGAAGAAATTATATCAGTTGCTTTTATTTTACTATCGCTCATATTATTCTTTGTGACAAGTGCTCAATTTCACGTAGTACTACATGGCGCTTGGCTCATATAATGTGATTTTTTGCGGTGAACTTTATCATCGCACTTTCTTTAGACTTCGTTGTCACTTATCAAATATTTATATATTTGTTTTAAGCAAATTGAAATGTACACAAAGCAAGTGGGTTGTTGAGAATGTGCACTCGAAATTGCTATTCGTGCGGCGAGGCTCGTAATGTGACTATTATCTTTATTATATAGTAATTGACGTACTTGAGTGCATTTAGTGTGTGACCAATAGACGATGTATAGAAGGTTCAAATTATGAATAATAGATTTTCGAAACCCAGAGTTGCATTTGTAAAATGATTAAGTTTTTCCCAAAAACTAACTAAGTTTGAAACCTGTTTATCTTAAAATTTTGGGAGAAAACCAAAACGGGAATATATAGAGAGGTCAGGAAACTCGGCCAAACCAGAACCAGTGGGCGTCATTAAATCATATTATCAATACTTTGAAATTTATATAATTGCAAATAAAATAATAATGGTGCCATAAATTGGACTTAAAATGAGACATAAGTAGGCTTGTTTCTACGAAAGATATAGTATACTTAGAAGTATATGGGAGCGTATTTCTAAGAACAAACCACAAATGGAAAACCATCCTTCTAAATATACTATAGTGATGATTATACTTCGAATACAAATTACACCATACTTCACACGACGCATACCCCCATTGTATTTGAATACTTAATTTCGATACTCAACACTTGAGTAATCAACACTTGAGTAATGAAATTTGTGAAATTATATTTCAAAGTAAGTTGAAAGCGTTCATTATAGAATTGTGAATTATTAGTTACTCGTTTGAGAGGAGTTTGAAAGTGAGCTTAACCGCAAATGACCGTACTTAAGCCATGATTAGACACATTCTACTCTCTATTACTGTAGAATACTATAAAAAAAATACTCATAAATATTTATAATCACTAATGTCGACCTTCAGGAAATCATTGCAGTGAGAGCTTGAGAAAATTGAGCGTTTAAAAAATTATTGAACTACGCCATTATTTTCAAACTGTAGTTTGCGCAAATATTTTATTTTTTTATATTATATAGACATACTTGTTATCAAAATCTAATCTGCTTTCATTGTGAGAACCAAATTCTGTGTGTATTTTTTGCTGTCGGAGATAAGATTACCGTGCATATTTTGCAATTTCGGCAATTTCGGCAAATGTGTTCTTATTATTATTGCCTGTTCCAGAGCATACAAGAATTTTCGTTTTTTATATAAACAGTATTTTTACTGCGAATTTTGGTATGTTATCTATTTGGTAATGAGTGTTTTGCGTTTATAATTTCATTTACGCAGTCGCAGGGCGCTTTGATTAACGATTACTGTGTTGCAGTTTATGAAACTGGTTTTAGTATTAAGTACTTAAGAATAATACCAGATAAACTAGAGTTGCATTCCAATTATTTTTGTAATATTTTGGAATAAAATAAATATTTTATTTTTGGTTTAAACTGGTTTCGACTTCTGTTTGCTATTCAAAAATAGCTAAATACGTCAAAACGTCATGTGATCATGTGCAAATCAGCGTTTAGACATTTAAACAGGTGCATAGAAAATCTGCATTGCTACAGTCATGACTCAATTGAAGTCACAACCAACAATTTCTCAAAATCACTGTTTCTCAAAATCAAATGTTGTGAAATCTGACGACTTAAAGCAAACAGATCACGAAATTCTTTTGCTTTAGACGAAAAACCAACACCAACCATTTCGGAAGCAGGCAAAACGTTACTGTAATTTGCAAATAGTACTGTTTGATCCCAACAAGTCATACTGTACTTAGTCACAAAATAATTAGTAGAAAATTTTTTAACAATTTAGCCATCATAGTGCTAAGTTATGTTCCGGAAATCAATATTATGACGCACTTACTTACTTACATTTACGATCATATTGACATTCTAATAATTAAAAAAAAAATATACTTAATTTTGCACTTGTGATTATACGTATACGAGATATACTGGTAAATACTTATTTACGAAGCTGTTTTGCTAAACATTTATAAGCCAATGAGACGTCAATCCACTGAGCAAACACATGTGTTTTGAAATTTATACTCAGTCACGTAGACTACTAGAAACGGATACCTCGTTAGATATATGAAATGAATTATTAATTAAGAGAATTATGAATTAAGATTGATAATTATGTACTTTAGCTCAGATTAACATTTTTTACAGAAAATATTTCATTTGTAGTCTAAAGAGATACTGAAGGTTATGAAAATAGTTAATGACTTTCAAAAATGCTAAAAAATTTTAATTCAAAGTATCAATTGAACATAGAAATGTGTTTTCCACGAACAAATTTTAGTTGATATCAGTTCCAGTGTATTGGAATAATTAGTTTGGTTTAGACATTTTTGAACTTTTAGGTCGTGAACGGGAAATTTTTAACGTATTTTTTCATCCTTTTAAAAACTTCAGATTTTTGCTAATGTGAAAACACCGCATTTTGTTTGAGTTGTTCCAAAATGTTTTATGGACCAAAAAACTACAGAATTTTCGTATTAGAACAGGAAAGAGATGATAAGGGTTTCAATAATTTTCGTTTGATTTTTATCTATACAGTTCATTTTCTCTATTAGTCAAAAAGTCTATTAGTACTCAAAAAGTAGAATTTCGGTAAAATGAACAGCTGATATTAAGACAGAAAGTTGAAAAAAATCGTCCCTGAGGTCGTATTTGATATTTACTGAACTACTTATCAGTTCCACAGTATAGATAAGGTGCGTTCAAAAAATAACGGGAATTTTTAAATTTCCAAAAGTCTAAACGTTAGACGTGTTTTTGGAGCTTGACGATTTTCGCTTGTTAAAAGTTCACACTTCGTTGCTTGTTCGGGAATTATTGGCCAAAAAAACAAAATTGTAACGATGCTCCAGCCTCCATATTCGCTTGACATGCCACGGTGTGACTTTTTCCTATTTCCAAAAATATAGAGAGCCTCAAAGGGCCGTCGTTTTGTAAGCATACGAGAAATCGCTGAAAGAGCTAAAGGTTATCCCAAAAAATCGAGTTTCGACTATTGGAAGAAACGCGGTCATAAGTGCCTAATATCGAGTGAGTACTATTTTAATGGCGAAACATGTAGACGGATGAATAAATATTTTTTTCCCACCATAAACGAGAATTCCCGTTATTTTTTGAACACACCTCCGAAATTCTGAAAAAAAACCAAGAGACCGTGTCTTTTGGAATTTCCTTTACACTTCAATAATTTTAATAATAACAGAGACTTCTCAGCTTCAGAAGGATTTTAGAATGGGCACTTTAACACTCACAAAAAATGAAAATTAGCGATTCCTAGAGTGACTAGCTCCTGAACCTTCTAATCTTTGCAAAACTTATAGAGCTTTATATTAGACGCGCTGTCCACTTTCAGTCATTTAAAAATAAACACTTAATGTTTTATTAAAATTTCTGTACTCACTCAAGCCTACCCTTCATTTACACCTTAAAAACTTTGCTCTATGCTAATGAGTATTATTGGCAGCAACGCATAAACACTGGCCTAAAATGTAAATGATTCCACGCAGCATTTATTGAGTCACCAATTGCTCGATGTTAATAAGAAATCACACCGAATCACCCACATTTAAATGACCTAAATATCAAATATGCGAAATTTCAACACCTACAAATTGCCAAAGAAAAGCGATCAAAACTTTGAATGCAGCAAGAACATAAATTTTGGCGCGCGATTGGCGCCAATCCACCAGAACTCAGAATACAAGTACTCGGAACACATGTGCATGAAAATACATTCTAATAGTAGATTCTGCATGTGAAATATACTGAAATATACATATATGCTAAGTAGAACAGAAATGCACCGCAAGAAGAATTTCTCAAAAAAGCACTGAATCCAATACTACAATTGCAACAACAAAAAGAACATGCATATGAGCACGAGTGTGTGGCAGCGTTTCGCAATTTTAATGGCGCAATTTATCGTTGTAGTGCAAAACAGCAACTGCAACTGCAACAGCTATGACAACAACGACAACAACAACAACAGCAATAGCAACAGTAATAGCAATGACAACAACAGCAACAGCAATGCGCACCACCAATTGCAACTGGCAAGCAACAGTTGTATTGGCAGCCTGCGTGCAACATGTGGCTCGCCGGCGAATGCGCAACGCGAATCGAAATTTTATTTATTTATGCAAACATAAAACGCAGAGAAAATTGAATTTCAGATATTTTTGAATGTGCAATCTAGATTGACTAACTGGCTAACTGCCTCGCTGGCTGTCATGAAGGACAAGCAAGTGGGCGGCGGTTTGGAGGCTGGTGGCTGGAAGCGGCCAAACGAGCTGTCAGCGAGAAAAGCGGTTGATTGCACATACCATCACACACACACACACACACAGACCGTAAATAGCGCTACATTTGCATACTTTGCTCGATGCAGTGCGCACACACGCGCTACAACAACAACAAGTACCGTTTCGGAATTGGTAATTGCAATTGTAATGAAGTCTAAGGTGGGCGGTTGTCTATTGGTATCGTAATTGGGCACTACTTTGTTGGGCGCAGGTAGGAAATCATTTGCCTCCGCTGCCGGCAACAATGCAATTGACAGCTTAACGGCATACGCCCTGGCGGCCCTGCACAGCTGACTCTAGCGGCGTAAGTGGCACGTGTGCGCTTTGGTTCGTAATTTATGGATATATATACACAAGTAAATATTGTTTACAGTGCAGTATGCATTTAATAAATACATACACAGCCAGTGTGTTGGGTATTGAGACATGGTAGGGAGATTTGCTTTTCGTGGCATTTTTTATTGACTTTTGAATTGCGCGTTAATTTTTATTATTTACTGAATTGGTTTTGTAGTGTTTGAATGGATAAAAATATTGTTAATTTTTTACTTAATTTATTTTAAAAAATTTTTTAAATAAAAAATTTAAATTAGGGGAAAAAATTAATGCATTGCTGATCTCACTTCAAACACATGTTGGCCCTCCTAAGCTTCGTGAATTCCATAAATGAGCTTATTGTTATTGTACTTTGATCAATAATCGCTCTGATCCAGCTGTGGAATTGTTTATTTGTGCCTTATAAAATAGGTTAGGTTAGGTTAGGTACGAAAGCTGTTTCCCTGTAGGGGGAAACCCACTTACACTATCGAGAGCAGTCCTTTGTGATGCCATAAAATTGTAAAATAACATGATTTATATTTTTTTAATACTAAGCGTATAAGAGTAAATAAATAAAACCATAGTTAAAAAAATTAAAAAAAAACTTCGAAATTTTTTTTTAAATTTTAAATATTTTTCGAAAACGTAATAACGGAAATTTTCGTTTTTTGGAAAAAATATGATAATTTGTCTACAATAATGTAGGGGTTCAAACTAAAAAAATACGACTTTTGAACAATTGGAAATTTACAAATTCCCGTTATTTTTTTTTAATTTAAAAATATTTTTCGAAAATGTAATATAAGAGTTGTGTTCAAAAATAAACGGGAATTTTCGTTTTTTGAAAATAATATTAATTTGTCTACAATAATGTAGGGGTTCAAACTAAAAAAATACGACTTTTGAACAATTGGAAATTAAAAAAATTCCCGTTATTTTTTTTTAAATTAAAAATATTTTTCAAAAATGTAATATAAGAGTTGTGTTCAAAAAATAACGGGAATTTTCGTTTTTTGAAAAAAATTAAATCAGAAATTTAATTTAAAATATTTTTCAAAAACGTATTATAAGAGTTGTGTTCAAAAAATAACGGGAATTTTCGTTTTTTGAAAATAATACGACTTTTGAACAATTGGAAATTTACAAATTCCCGTTATTTTTTGAACACACATGAAAAAAATCGCAGGCATTAGCCGTCATAGTCGAAACTTTAACGGGTTTTTTTCGAAACGTCATTTCTCAAAATGGCTGACATCATAACTCAACGAGAAATTGACCGATCGACTTCAAATTTAAACTGAGTATTCTTGAATATATTTACTATACAATGACCTACCTCTTTTTGCTTTATTGAAAATTGTAAATTTGGCATTAAAAAAATTACCATTTTTTTTAACTAAAAAAACGACATTTTTTCAGAGCTACGCCATTTTGGTAATTTTTGATATTTTTCAAAAATCGTAGGTCATTTGTATAGGAAATATCTTCAACTTTAGTACCCTTTTTGAATTTTTTTAGTTTCAGCCACACATTCGGCCGGAATCATGTGAGCAGTTGGGGAACTCTTTTTTGTACCTCCCAAGACAGCACATAACTCCGTTATTTTTCAATATTTTTGGAAAAAAAAATCTTAAAATATAGCTGAAAATATACGTTATTATGTCCTAAAAACTTCGACACATTCGATCGAGTACTTTCTTAAAAACAATTCACGAAAATTGCATAATTTTTCATGGATTACACTGGTATAGCCCCTTAATATACTTTTTTTTTCAAAGTTACCTACAATTAGCTCACCTTAATAATCTATAAAAAGACATATACATAAATGTATACATATGTACGAGTATGTAAATACGTTCAAAATTAAATCGCTGTCATTGCATATTCTGCTTGAGTTAATACCCAATTTGTTGAGTCTTTCCACTGAGTGCCCGCTTGCAGTGATTGCATCATACACATTTGCTAAACTTCTCACTATCGATTAGCCAGACAAAAACAAATTGAGCTGTTATATTGTTCTTTCATTTGTCAATATTACATCAGATCCCACTCAGAAGGGAGCAACATGTATATATAGTATATAGTACATTCTAAGTGCAAACACACGACGACCGCATGTTACAGTGATTATTCAAAAATGACGACACGTGTAATGGGAGTAGATATTAGACACCCTGCAGGGAAATTTACCTCTAGTCAAAAGTACTTCAATTTGACTGTTGATTTTTTACTCACATGAAACTTTAAAAACTTCAAAAAAATACCAAACAAACAATGGATCTCTATATTAAAAAAATTTCAAGACAAGAATACTCTGGTTAGTTTATTATCATAAGTACTTTCGAGCTTACCGCTGTGTAACCCTTTTCTTCAAATAAAAAATAATGGAAAATAACCAATATTTAGAGATGGTTTTAAACGTAGTCTGTTTATTTTCCTGGTAATTGGGTGCATAAATCTCAATGTAACACCCACGCTAGCCCTTCAGTGTTCCCAAAAAAGCTTAGTCATCAGAGTATATACAGATATACATATGTACATTAGGGTGGCCCTTATTTTCCAAAGTATTCCGATTCTCGATCGCACCACCTAGAAATATGCGAATAGCCCAAAAACTAGTTTATACAAAATTTTGGGTCAATCAAAAAAGGTTTAGAGGTTGTGCAAGGAGCTTGAAATCCTGAAAAATTAAGAATTTTTGCCATTTTTATGTCTCCATATTTCAAAGCCACACTATCTCCTTGCGCAACCTCTAAACCTTTTTTGATTGACCCAAAACTTTGTATATACTAGTTTTTGGGCTATTCGCATATTTCTAGGGGGTGCGATCGAGAATCCAGAAACTTTTTTTATCCTCCATACAACTAAGGGCCACCCTAATGTACATATATATGTTTTCAGTATCATAAATATACTCTTAGCTATCTAGAACTGTCAAAAAAATGCCTGGTTGACTGACGTTCAGAAATGAAATTAGAGTTGCAAAATATTAATCGGTATAACGAGGGAATGCATACCAAATTTTGGTACTCGTTTGGATGTCAGCCAAGTCAACAATATATGGCTCGCGATTTTTTCCACGATAAAATAGATATAATCCTGAAAGTATGGGGGGCTGGTTACATAGAAAGCTGTGTCTTTAAAAGATAAATCTATAAACTTGGTAGCCGAAGTGGTATATTGATTGGAGAAGCATACTATAGACCCTGCGAAGGCCACCTAGAAGCAGTGGCTTTCTCTTCAACTTGTAGATGGGTCGGATCAGTCAGAAACAATTTATAGTGAGTACGACAATTCTAAGTACATATATGTCAAATATCTCCCTTCACCTTTTTTCTCTTTATTCAATGCTTTATAGAAAGTGTTACAGTGTTCTAGACGAATCTGCGAAGAACTCAGACAGCCACGTTTCCCAAGCCTCTTTTGAGTTCAACTTTACACCACCAAGGGCGTTCGCCATGGACAGAAACAGGTGGTAATCCCTTGGCGCTATGTCCGGGCTATATGGTGGATGCGATAAAACCTCCCATCTGAGCTCCCGTATTTTCTGACGAAGCGTGTGGTCTGGCGTTGTCCTGGTGGAACACCACACCCTCCCTGCTGGACAATTCTGGAAGCTTCTGGTCGATCGCCTGCTCCAAGCGGTCCAGTTGTTCGCAGTAGATGGTAGAATTAAGCGTCTGAGCATATGGGAGCAGCTCATAGTGGATGATTCCCTTCCAATGCCACCAAACACACATAAAAACCTTCCACCAGTCAATCCCGTTTTGGCCGGCTATTTGGTACGATTCACCGGCCTTCGATCACGACCGTTTTTGCTTGATATTGTCGTATGTGATCCATTTTTCGTCGCCAGTCACCATTCGCTTCAAAAATGGGGCGAGTTCGTTCCGTTTTAGCATCAAATCGCAGGCGTTGATTCGGTCCAGAAGAATTTTTTGCGTGAAATCATGCGGCACCCAAACATCAAGCTTTTTTGTGTATCCAGCCTTCTGCAGATGGTTTGGTGACTAACTTCCATCTCCTGGACGATGTCACGAGATGCCACATGCCGGTTGAACTCGTTGTTTTCCATGATTTGATCGGTATTCGTCGTCACAGGTCTTCCGCCGGCTAGTTTATCCATGGTGTCGTTTTCACCCGCTCTGAACCTTTCAAAGATGTATAGTATTGCCAGATACGAGCTCTGTAGCGCTTTAGACAGAACCGCGAAATTCAAAAGACAAAAAGCCGGATATTTGACAACCTAATATATTCCAAAATATCACTTAAATATATTAAAATATTTACTAATAAATAATGTCCGCTTTATGATAATCTATAATTAGTTAAGCTGGTTGATGCAATAGGTGAGTACGTTCAGCTCAGCACACACTTGAATTGCACTGTGACTTTCAAAGCTAAATGGAAAATAATCAGCGAAACGATCCATAAAAAATTTGTAAAAATGCTTAAGTATATATTTGCAGATAATGACGTGCTTGTAGGATTAGAATTTGAGCAGATAGAGTACACGTGCCACGTGATTTTTTGCAACAACTGACCTTTTCTCTATACAGATCGCTTATCAGTAAAGGTATACTATACTCGTATCTGTATTAATAACTACTGAAATGCGCATTTTTGAACCTTTTTTTCGAAATCACTTTCGAAAAACGTTTAATAATTAACATAAATGCTTAAAGTAGAATAAGAGGTTACATGCAGTGGCACAGCCGGTCAGCTCACTGACGTACTTGAAGCGAAAAAAGTAAATCACGATAAATGTCGGAATGCTAGAATGACCCAATGCTAGAATGCCAAACTTGCCAAGCGCACAAGCCAGTAATTATTAACCTCGGTTTCGGTTTCGCAGCAAGCGGAAAGTGGTAATTAAGTTGAGGGGCAAATTAATTTCAATTTAAACTGGAACAAAAGCGTAAAGTGGCGAAAGAATATGACAGAGAGAACCAGTTGAGCAATTGACATGGATTCCAAATGAAAAGAAAATGCTCAACTTGCGCTTATGTTTAAGCGTTGCAACTTAATGTCTGTAAGAATGTAAATATATATACTTGAGCTCAAGAACTACTTTAGCTTTAGTTGTAAATGTGGAACAGTGAATTATGACAGACATTAAGTGGGCGAAAGTTAAAAAAATGATTAGCGTTATATGAAAGTATGCACTTGAATGTGCTTTAAGCAGAGAAAATATGCGTTGAATTGTGATTAAGCAATATTACGCTTTAAGAACTAGTTGGGAAAAGTGAAAATGCTGAACTTTCTTAAAGTGATAGGCATATGTACGGTATATACAGAAGAACTGTAGATAGGAGAACCTTCTGGGAGCATATTAGTCCAGATGCATGAACGATTCAACATCAGATGAGCAACACTAGGAGTTTTCGAGAGGAAACTTTTGCGCAAGATTTATGGTCCTCAGAACATTGGTAACGGCGAATACCGCAGACGATGGAATCATGAGCTGTACGAGTTACGAGCTGTCCGTTAGAGGGACCAGGTGGAGAGCGACCTGGATACACTTGGGATCTCCAACCGGCGCCGAACTGCAAGGGATTCGGCTATAACCTGCTAAACTGTTTCTACGCCAAACACACATATAACCTCAAATTCACCAATTCGAATATTTTTAGGGTATTATCCAAGTTTTCGTTGAAAATGTATGAGAACAGCACTTTTTCCATGAAGTTTACATCATAATAACATCGTCCTAACTGAGATTGCAGTTTCGATTTCTATTCCAAATATGCTCTCATGGAAATCGGAAGGACTTAAGCCATAGAGAAGTAGCATAGTTCTTATGTTTTTCGAAAATATACAATGGCTGAGTCCACAAGAGCTTATACGTTACTCTCTGAAAGTCTCACAGAGAAAGGAGAAAGTTCATCGATATATTGTAATGAACGAAAAAGTAGGGCTTTGAAATAATGAGAGCGTTCTTTTGGACCCTGCTTGAAACATATAACCCACTTTTTATTTATTTATGTATATGAAATCCTGTGAAAATCATAAAACAAATTGTCGACATTCATAGACACCTTGCGCATTCCACATTCGCCCTGGTTTACTTCTTACATCAACGGTGACGAAACGGTTTTCAACGCCACGCATAAATCAAATACACTTCACTTCAAATAAAATTTTTATGAAAAGCGAAATTTGCTAATAAAAAAATTAGAGCAACGAGGGGAAGGCAAACATCGCGTACACATAAAAGTGAAAATTTTGCAATTTTGAAAGATTGAGGCAAGATCACAGGCATTTACATATGCGTTTTGGCATCTAAACAGCGGGAGCGCAAAAGTTTTTGTGGCAGTCATACTGATGCTTGCAACTTTTTTTTTTAAGCAAGCGCATCCAGCATGCAACAAGTGAATATATACATGCATATGGTACATATAAAGACTCTTGTCATGTGTGCTGATTGCTGTCTTCTGATTTTCAACGGTGACAAATGCACTTAAAAGCGTGCTTCACGCACAACGTTAATGAGGCAAGAAATGGGCGAGGTAATAAAAAAATAAATAATTTTTTAAGTGTGAGTGAAGATGTGTCTGTTGATTTGCAAAAAAAAAAAATAATGAAAATTTTTTTTATTTTTTTAAATATATTTAAATTTAAAATTTTAAATATTTAAAAAAAATATATTAGTTTTTTTAAATAAAAAAAAATATAAAAATATTGTATTTCAATGAAAAAGATATTTTTTAATGAAAATTTTTTTTTATGTTTTTAGTTAAATAAAAAAATGTATTTCAATGAAAAAAATATTTTTATTTATATTGTTTTTCTTTCACTAGCAAATAAAAAATATTATTTTTTTTAAATGAATAAAAATACAAAAATATTGTATTTCAAAGAAAAAAAATATTTTTATTAATAAAAAAAAATATTTTTATTATTTTTTTAATGAAAAAAAATTTTTAATAATGAAAATTTTTTAATGAAAAAAAAAATTATAAAAAATTGTATTTCAATAAAAAAATAATAAAAATATTTTTTTAATGAAAAAAAAAATAATAAAAAATTGTATTTCAATGAAAAAAATATTTTTATTTTTTTAATGAAAAAAAAAAATAATAAAAAATTGTATTTCGATAAAAAAAATAAAAATAATAAAAATATTTTTTTAAAGAAAAAAAAATAATAAAAAATTGTCTTTCAATAAAAAAAAATAAAAATAATTAAAATATTTTTTTAAAGAAAAAAAAATAAAAAATTTTATTCCAATAAAAAAAAATATTTTTATTTCTTTTTTTCAAAAAATTGTATTTCAATGAAGAAAATATTTTTACATTTTTAAAGGAAAAAAATAATAAAAAATTGTATTTCAGTGAAAAAAATATTTAATTTTTTTAATAAAAAAAAAACTAAAAAAAAATTTGTTTCAATGAAAAAAATATTTTTATTTTTTTAAAGGAAAAAAATAATAAAAAATTGTATTTCAGTGAAAAAAAATTTAATTTTTTTAATGAAAAAGAATAATAAAAAAATTGTATTTCAATGAAAAAAATATTTTTATTTTTTTAAAGAAAAAAAAAAATAAAAAATTGTATTTCTGTGAAAAATATATTTAATTTTTTTAATGAAAAAGAATAATAAAAAAATTGTATTTCAATTAAAAAATTTTTTTTTATTTTTTTTTAGGAAAAAAAAATAATAAAAAATTGTATTTCAGTAAAAATAATATATAATTTTCTTAATGAAAAAAATTAATAAAAAATTGTATTTCAATGAAAAAAATATTTTTATTTTTTTAAAGGAAAAAAAGAGAAAATTGTATTTCAGTGAAAAAAATATTTAATTATTTTAATGAATAAAAAATAATAATAAAAATTATATTTCAATGAAAAAATATTATTAATACTATTTTTATTTAATTTCACTAGCGTTCTAAATTTCATTCATGCGAATAGAACTATGCAAAATCGTAAAAAATATATTTACATATGTTTATATTGATAATAAAAGAAAATTTAGCACATGCATACATATTCATTCAAATATTCCGAGTGTAAACATTTGGCTGACGTAATAAAGATCTGTGCTGTTCTAAGCGCCTCTAGCGCGAATACACGCGCTCCAGCCACGAGTTCGGCGCGAATTCGTACTACGTGCTTTTGGGAACGCCACTCAATACGAGCACCACTAACTACCTGCCGACAGACAGACAGACAGCGGCGAGTTTCTAATGATAATAGCTAATATAGCACACTGATAACGAGTCTACTCTACATATAGTAAATATATATAGTAAATTGTAGTAAATTTGTATGAAATTTCGCGAACGAATATATTTATCGCTGTTTTTTGTCGTAAAATTCTCAATTCTCCTATTCGTAAATAAATGCAAATTTTTTATGGATAAACACATTTCAATATTTGATTGCTGCTGCTTCAAAGAATATTATTTCGTTGTAGTAAATATGTATGTATAAATATAGCTGATGTTAAAAATAGTATTGCAAAAGAAGTGATGAAATGGTGCGCGTCGCATGCTCAGCACTAACAATATGTAGAGTGGCAAAAAAAAGTAAATTCAACAAAAAGCTTTTACTTTTGTTTTCTTTATAAATGTAGAGTAAATAAATGACAGCTTAATGCTGTTGACACTGCTGAAGTGGCGACATTGTTTACCTCATTCGATAAAATATTTCTCTGTGGAGGTATCATATGGATTTAGATACATAAGTATATATTTATTACGCAGAATTTAAAATTATTTAATTTTCTTTTCATTAAAAACTTTGAGTGCTGAAAAATATGCAATAAATAATTTCCACGAAGAGTTCGATGAAAATGTATGAATTCATATGAATATCGTGATTAAGGGCACTCTACATAGATGACCAATATATTATAATAGTAGGACTGATAAGATCTTGAAGAACTAACTAAGAAATACTTTTGGTATTCTGTTTAAGTTTAAGATTATTTAACTCGTTTGGAAACTTCATATATCTTAAAACTATATATGGGGCATTCTCTGGAAAAAAAGCCACTTGAAAAAAAAGTTCTTTATTTTCTTTGGCAATTATATATCTTATAGTACATGTAAAACCTAAAATAAAACATATGGTTTTAGGTCTGTGTAACGCGGGGTTGCCATGTTATAAGGGGCCAAAGTTATTTGTAAAAAAATTTTCGAACCGCCATAACTTTAAAACTAATGAACAGAATTTAAAACACCATGTGACTTTTTTGTACAGAATTTCTCAAACTTTGAAACTGTATATCGTAAAAATTTTTAAAATTAATATTTCATAGCAAAAAATGAAAAAAATTTTTTTTGGAATTTTTAACAACTTTTTTCGAAAACAATTTTTGTCGAAAATATCTTAAAATGTTCCTTATTTCATCACCTTTTTACCCCCCAAAGGGAATTTTGGGACAGCAATATTTGTATGAGCTACAAATAAAAAACCAACTCAGAACATGATGAAAAATCATTGATTTATGATTTATAACATTTTTTTACAAAAAACTTTGGCCCCTTATAATATGGCAACCCCGCGTTACACAGACCTAAAATCATATGTTTTATTTTAGGTTTTACATGTACTATAAGATATATAATTGCCAAAGAAAATAAAGAACTTTTTAGAAGAACCCCATATAATATATTCACTTAGGTTAAATTTCCGAAAAGTAGATTTCAAGTATCGAAATGGTACGGATCAAGAGATCCATCATCCAATCGCATCAAAAACGCTTATTTAAGGTTAATTTGGGATCTTATGTTGGATTTTTGAGTTTCTAAAGGACGGATTAGGAGGAAAATAACATGATCAATGGATTATCTTTTGAATAAAAAAAATATTATTTTCATCTCTTATCACATATGGTGATTTTATTTTTTATGTTAGAAGTTTAAGAGCTAACACTTCGTTGCCTCTTCGGGAATTATTGGCCAAAAACAATATTGTAACGATGTCTCAGCCTCTATAGTGCCCATAAAAGAGTAAATATGACTTTTTTCTATTTCCAAAAAATAAAGGGAACTTTAAGGGGCTATACCAGTGTAATCCATGAAAATTTAGGCAATTTTCGTGATTTTTTTTTTTTTAAGAAAATACTCGATTGAAGGTTTCGAATTTTTTTGGACATAATAAGGTATATTTTTCAGCTATATTTTAGGATTTTTTTTAACAAAATATTGAAAAATAACGGAGTTATGTGCTGTCTTGGGAGGTGCCAAAAAAAAGTTCCTCAACTGCTGACATGATTCCGCCCGAATGAGTAGTTGAAACTAAAAAGTTCAAATAGGGTATTAAAGTTGGAGATATTTCCTATACAAATGATCTACGATTTTTGAAAAATTATAAAAATTAACAAGATGGCGTAAATCTGAAATAAATGTCGTTTTTTAGGTAAAACCATGGTCGTTTTTTAATGCCAAATTAACAATTTTCAACAAATCAAAACGATCGTAGGTCATTGTATAGTAAATATATTCAAGAATACACTGTTTGAAGTCGATCGGTCAATTTCGGTCGTTGAGTTATGATGTCAGCAAATTTGAGAAAAGTCGTTTCGAGAAAAATCCGTTTAAAGTTTCGACTATAGTGGCTTATAGCTGCGAGCGATCGCCCCTTAAGAGCACTGCCATTCATAAACTATTCAAGATACGATCTTACCGCTTTCACAAGATATTTTTGAAAGTATAAACTATCGAATAAGCAAAATATTAACAAATATATTTTTTGAAAATATCACACTGGTATAAAAGGGCCGTCATATTACAATCATACGAGAAATCGCTGAAAGAGCAAAAATCTTTCACAAAAACCGAGTTTGAGAAGTTGTTTCGATGATTGAAAGAAGGAATAATGGCATTATATCGAATGGGAACTATTTTGAAGGCGACAGCATTAATGTTGAGAAATTAATAAATTAAAAAAAAAACGAAAATTCCCGTTATTTTTTGAACATACTCGTATATTATTTTTCATGCATTTAAAAAAAAAATTGCCATTTTTAAGCCAAAAAACTAAAAACAAAATCAAATTAAAAAAAAATCCCGTTATTTTTTGAACATACTCGTATATTATTTTATTGTTCATTTTTCAAAATTTTGCATTTTTCCGTGCCAAAAAACTAAAACACTAAAAATGAAATCCAAATTACTCAACTCAACTCAACGTAATATTGGCAAATTAAAAAAGATTAGCACGGAAGTGTACGCTAAATATAGAATAAATATTTGTATTCTATAAAGAGTATTAGACGAAAAGATAAAACAAAGTAAACGAAATGCAAACACAAACTATGCATTAATTATGAGAAAAAAGGCATAAAAGAACTGTGAAATACAAAAGTAAACAGCAACAAAAAATTTTGTAAACAAATGCGGGTCACCCCATTGTCATTTAGAAAATAGGTGTTGCCATGTGTCGTAATGCGTTGTGATAAGTGGTAATAATCAGCAAACAGATCTACAAACATACATACTACATATAATTTACAGCAGTCGAGACACAGCAGCTCTTCATTGAGGCGTTCTGTTTACACGTAGCGTACAAAAAAAATCCTTGAGAAAAAATAATCTAAAATAAAATTTCAAGTTCATTTGATTAATAAATGCACGGACACATTTTTAGACGCGTTCTCTCTAGCTGCATGGCATCTGTTACTCGGTTGGTGGGAGGCATACATAAGCTTTTGACATAAAAATCTACAAGCATACATTATAAATACAGCTACGTAGAGCAAATTATTTCGTAAAGTTCGAAGACCTTATTAATCAGATGCTACAGCGAAAGAGTTGATTTTGAAATAAAAGTCTATATATTTACATACATATGGACACTGTAGGAAATTGAAGTGGACTAACAGAAAAATTAACATTTTTTTTAGATTTAACTATCGACAAGATGGCAGTGTAGTCTGATGGGTTGAAAAAGCACTAAACCGCAACTAGTTCATTTGTGGTTCGAAAGAAATCAGTTTTGAAATTCATTAGATAATAGATTTGAAAACACTAGACTATAAGTAATTTAGAGTGAAGTAAAAAGCTTTACTACTTTCAGAAAGCATATTTGGATGTAATTTTTTTGGAGAAGTGGGCGTGGTCCCGCCCACAAATCGGTTATTTGCATATATATCGCAAACCAGTAAAGCTATAGGAACCAAACTTTCTGCAGTCATTTCCCTTACGTACCCCATCACATGCCATGAAAATAGTTGAAATCGGTTAATAACCACGCCCACCTCCCATACAAAGGTTAGGTTGAAAATGACTAAAAGTGCGTTAACTCACTAATGAAAAACGTCAAAATAACTAAATTTTACAGAAAAAATGCCAGAAGGAAGCTGCATTCAGATTTTTTTACAAAATGTAAAATGGGCGTGGCTTCGCCCACTTATTGGTCAAAAGCCATAACTCAGGAACTATTCAACCGATTTCATTGAAATTCGGTGTATAATATTTGTTTGACACCCTGATGAAACGTGTGGAAAATGGGCGAAATCGGTTTACAACCACAACTACTTCCCATATAACTCAATTTTTGAATTTTAACTGATTCCTTCACTTTATCATGTATACATAAGGAACCGATGAAGATAGTGGAATACAAATACAATACAATACTGCATATCATGTCTGGCTTCATTTACGTTGAAAAAATTTTCGAAAACGGACTATAACTTTTCAAGGCCCCAGATATCGAACATGTTGAACTCAGCGCCTAAGGGTAAATTTTAACCGAAAATATGGGTAAATCTCTCAGATAATTTAATGTAATTCAGAGGAAATTGTTTTCTTCTAATAGTGTGTCTCTGTTCCAAAAATTATTAAAATCGGATAATAACATCTCCTAGCTCCCATATACCTAATTATAGGTTTTTCAAAAATACGGTGAGCTTTAATCTGCATATATGTATTGGTTAATATGTGAGATATCTTAGCAAAATTTCACCTTGCTGGTGAAAATGAATGAAATCGGTTCAGGAATTACCTCAGCCCTCATACACCATATATGTATGTTGATTTTCGTTATTCTATTGAACTTTATGCCGCATATATGGGTCTAATTGTGTTATCTAAATAAAAATATAGCAATTAATTGCGAGAGTATAAAATTTTTGGTTGCACCCGAACTTAGCCTTTCCTTACCTGTTCCTACTGGGTACGTCAATATACTAAATTTTGTATGAGCTAATAAAATTCGACATTGCATATTGTAGCTATTACTCACAGCGTCGATTGAGAAATTCACCTAAAATCGTTTAGGTTTGCCAAATTTTACGAAATTTCGTAAACACTTTTTCTCATTTGCTGCTGTTCCGTTGTGCATTTCGAAATTTTTAAGAATACAAAATAAAATCAAATTTTTAATTTTCGTTTTTTTTCTATTTAAGCATATGCTTCAGCAATGTATTTACGCTTTGAAGAGCGAGTGAATTTAGCAAATATTACCTTTCAAATATGCGTACCCTATATTGATCCCTTTTAGCTTTCTTTGAAAAATTGTGTTTAGTTAAAATATCAAAAATATTTTTATGTTTTAATCATCATATTTTGCTTAATTTTAGCAGCCAATTTAAGATTTTCGAAATTCCATGTCGTAAAATTTCGAAAATTTCGTAGTATATTTCTTTTAATAACTTTATGGCTGACATTTGTTGGTTAAGAAAATGGATAATAAAAGAAATAAAATGGAGAATTTGGATGATTAATTTAATTGTTATGTTTAGCGAAAATAATTTTAGGATAAAATTCGAAAAAATATTGAGATTATAAGATGAGAAAATGAGTGAATAATTTGAGGTTAATTCGTCAAAAAATAATTTCGAAAAAAATCGAACTTTTGTGGATGAAAACTTAAGACGAAATAATGACGTAATAAATTAAAAAATAATATCATGAAAAAGTTTAAGGAGATAATAGTAGGTCTACAACTTTGCTTTGCCGTTTTTTTTTTTTAGATGTCTCTAGGGTCAAGCACTGGTCGATCAAATCGATTAAATCGTTTTATATCGATCTTGTACATTTGTGTCAACATTAACCCAACAAAATATTTGTAGAGATCTGCTTGCATCCCAAACTTATTTTCAACTGAAAATGTCACTTTTTGAACCGAATTCTCGACATTTGCGGGAAATTTTGCTTTTCTTTTTTAATTCCAAGAAATGTGCGGCTGAGGCTCATCGACATTTGTAGCCGTTTTTATACAAAACAAAACTTAAATTTACAAAAAAACGGCGGAAGCAAAGTTGTAGACCTAATAGTTCTTAAAACCTATAGCAAATATCATCTAAGATCTCTGACAAGTAGACGAAATGCTACAGATTTACATTGAAGTGTCAAGTGATGACCTCAAATACGGCATTAATCGCAATGATAATTAAACGGTACTTATTTTTACAGATAAGAATGCACTATAGAGCTGTAAAGAGCGTAAATGATCACTATAGCGGAAATTTTTAGCGATTCCGTCACACTGTGAGGTACTTAAATGTATGAAGGGTAACACACTGCAAACACTGATACACAATTGAGATAAGTGAAATAATCAGAATATTACGAAAGTAACACGAAGATGACAAATTGATGATCGCGAAAATTTTGTAGGAAAAAATAATGAGCAATTGAGTATAAAGCATGCAGCAATGTCAAATGTCATCAGGGGTATACAATACATAGACAGGCATGAGTCAATTGTTACCCATATTTGCATACTGTCATTGGCGGCTGTTTGACACTAGAATAATCAAAAGCGTTGACAAATTGGGAATGACAGATCAGACAGCTTACACAGCACTGTGACGTGCAAACATTGCATTACACACTCTAAGGTAAATATATATATTGATATACTCATATACTGCATGTAATTACAAATACAGAATAATGAGTATAATGAAATATAAAATTTAAAAAGCATTTCTCGTGCACAGTCATAGATATATTTCGGGTTAAGCATTGATGCCAAATTTAGAAAATTTATTGTATATCCGTGTTTAATGTACCGCAAAAGTATGTAACGCCGAATTGGTGAATTTAAGTGGTAATAAAAACAGGCAGCACTTGTCATAGGTTGTGCTTTACACTGTGAGAAAAATTCATATATAATTAGGCTGTGGCGAATTTTATGGAATTTCATAATTTTGTGAAATGACTTATTTATTATTATGAAATAATTTAAGGCAGTAGTCTGCTTTAGATGCCGAAAAAAAGCATTTTTTTTGCAATTTTTTTTTTGAAAGGGAAGGAAATGATTGCGGTAAACGGAATTTTAAGACGATAGTGTACTATAGTTGAGGCTTAAAAAACAATATTTATTATTAAAAAATATTGAAATTTTTTCAAAGATGTAAGTATTTTTCTGAAGCGCCTGGAGTCTGCACTTGTAAATCGGTGCCGATGATGGAGGTCGTGCGATGCATTTGATACAGTCAAACAGAATTTTTATTTAATTTTTCATAAGTTTCTTTTCTTTATGAACTAAAAAAATACCGAAATAGTTATAAAATTCCAAATTTTTTCGAAGTTTGAAAAATATTGACTTTAAGTTGCAAAACAAGTAGTTTAAATAATACTTTTGTCCAACTTTTTTAGTTCAAATAGAAGATAATTTAATACTGAAGCTAGAACACTTTGGTTTTTCTAACACTTGTGAAAATGAAAACTCGAGAAAACGCCTTTAAACTTCTGCCTGAGCATTCGCACCTGCTCGACGCTCGACCACTAAAACTGCTCTAGCTTCGAAAATATGTCGAATTGGCCTCTGGAATTTTAAAGACATATTCTTGGATAGTTTTGAAAGAGATTTAAAACAAAACAAAAAAATCGATTTTTTGAAGCCTGTAAAGCAGACTACTGCCTTAAGGCTTTTTTGTATAAAAACGGTTACAAAAATATTATTCAAAATATTGGTCTTCGCTAGCTACTCAAAAGTAGACCATCTTTCTGGCAGCATGCGTATTCCATGCAAATGTCGAGAATTCGGCTCAAAAAGTGACATTTTCAGTTGAGAATAAGTTTGGGATGCAAACAGATCTCTACAAATATTTTGTGGGGTTAATGTTGGCACAAATGTCCAAGATCGATATAAAACGAAGTGCTTGACCCTAGAGACATCTATTGGAAAACGACGGAAGCAAAGTATTTTTTTTTTAATATTTCGTATTTTTATTGCTTTTGGTTCAAAGATTAACCTAATTTTCTTTATACATAAATAACTCTAGTTCAAAACCAAGGAATTTCTAGAATCTGACCACCAGAATCTCATATAAAATTGGTGAATGAGCTCGAAAATCAACCTGATATGTTTTGAGATAATAGAAAATGTTCGTTTTTTAGTGAAAAATATTGGACAGGCTATTATGTATAATCTCAAAACTCTGATAAATTATTAAAACTAAGAATTTTTTTAATTTTTTAATACTGCATCGTTGACAAAAATTTGGCTTCTAAAGATAATCTAAAGAAAAAATTTGATGAAAATGTATATTTTAGCTAAATTTATAATACAAGTGTAAATATTGGATCGTTCACTAAGTAATTTCGCTTGATGACAATAGCTCATCTTATAGAATTTTTTCGCAGCCAACTTCACACTTAACCACTGTACTGTTATATATTTGAAGAGCTGAAATAGTAAGGCATTTTTGCATTTTTTTCAGGGACCGGAAATAAGAGTTATTTTACAATTTTTAATCAAAAAAATCATACATAAAGGAGCATCGTAGAAAAGTTTTGATTACACCATCATGATTTTTATGTGAACTATATGCGAAATATTGTATGATTTTTAAATTTTGATTTTTATATATTTAGATCAAAAAATAAGAATTATTTTTGATTTTTATATTTTTAAATCAATAATAAAAATCAATTCAAAATTTGTGACATAATATGTTTCTTAATCTCTGTTAATCTTTAAAGTAAAACTAAGATGTACGGTTATAATAACAACAAATTCTTATTTTTTGATCTAAAAAAATAAAAATCAAAAATAACTCTTATTTTTTGATTTTTTTGATATTTTTGATAAAAGTCATAAGAGTTACGGCCCCTGATTCCCTATCCCTGAGTCCCTATCGAAGATGGAAGATTGAAAACAGCATTTTTGGCATATTTTACTCTTTTATGGTCAAAAGGATGAAAATAAATTTCAAGCAAATCGAAAATTATATGAAGTCTACGGAAAAGATATGTTGATCGAACGCCAATGCCAAAGTTGGTTTGCAAAATTTCGTTTCGGCAATTTTGATCTTTAGGATGCACCACGCCCTTGAAGGTCTCTTGAAGCCGAAGTGAATAAAATACTTTTTGCCATTTTCGACGTTTTTCATCGACCAACGACTTTAGCAAAACGTCGAAAATGGCAAAAAGTATTGTGGCATTGGTAGGTAATGGAGAATATATAATTCAATAAAATATTTTCACAAAAAAAATCTTGTTTAAATTGCACTAAAAAATAAATAACTTAGTGAACCATCCAATAGTTACAATTATACATGTTAAATCATAATAAAGAACATATCATTTTATGTAAAAAATTATGCTGTAAAATTTTCAAGTATTATTTTTTCTGCACGCTACTGTACCACACTTTATTCAGTGCACCAAATACATGTAAATTTAAATACAGGAAATTACTTTGTCGGCGGTAATATACGATATATAAATACACAAGTATGTGTGTCGAGTGTGAGCAAATGAACATTTCACCCACAACAATGCTAAAAATGCGAGAAATGTCCTATTTTGCAATATATCAATAGCACAGTGCAACACAATGCAAATACTTAGGTCCACAAGTACATAGATGTACCTATAGATATGTATATGAGTATGTTTGTTTAATCTATAGTTGTCGATTTTCCAGACCTAAAGCCACACTGATAAGGTCCAATCAGTTCGTTGACGGTGGGCTTTAGTCTTTTGGCGTCCATTGCGGCAACACAGCCAAAGTCCACCCAACTATCCAGTGGTATTAAATATACAATGTATGTATGTATTTACTCATATACTAAAATATATTCTAAACTAAATTTCCTAATTTATTTCTAAACAATGTTGCAAATTATTTAGCGCAATTTTGTATTTGTGCTTTTTCTAGTACAATCTATGTATCTCATTGTGTGCACTTCGCGCTTTTAGTGTTCGTTGTTGCATGCCAGAGCAGCGCGCAAATTGTGCCAAATTGTTGTCGGACACACAATGCGGCAGTGCGGAAGTGCGGTGGAGGAACTTCAAGCAGTTGGCCAAACATACAAATAATACTTGAAGTCTCCGCTGTGTGTGTCTGCTGAGGAAGCAGCTCCATCTTGTCTTTTTACTTTCCTCACTGCAATTTCTTTTGCCATCATTCTCAACAATGTATTCTTAGCCCACTCCCAAGTGTACTCAAATATTTCGTAATTGAATTGTTTTTTTTTTTTAAGCAGCAATCACAGCGTCCGTTAGTGGTATTTAGAACAGGTGGTATTAAAATAAATACACTCTAATTCAATGTGGCAGGCTGGTGGGAGGGGGTGTTGATGTGGAAAACTTGCCAAAATGCAAAAATTCAATTGAATTCAATTCAATTCAATTCAATTCGAATGCGCACGTTTTCGCGTTTAACGGTTGTGTCTGTCTCTACATATTTATTGCGATTGCTGCTGTGGAAATATTCCAATTGCAAAAATGCCTGCTGTTTATTAGCTGTGCAATTTCCGCATTCTATGGTGCCAGAAGTGATTAAACTGTAAATATTGATTTTTCTTAATTTAGAAACGATTTTAATGATCGAGTTTATAGGAAAAATATTTAACACCGACATAAAGTCAAACATAACGGTATATTTAAAATTTGCTTGATCTGACATTAATGGATACTATGTATGTTCCCAGTTTATTACTTAATGAGGATCTAATGGGGGTGTTGGGAATCTAATAGGGAAGTAAAGTGACTATACAACCTCTCCCACTGTCCGTAAAGACTTGGTGATCCCGACTACCGCTAGCGAGGCCCTGTCGACCTGACACAGAGGAGATATATCATTCAACTCGCACAAAGAAACCTCTGTTCTCACGTGCCGGCCTGTAAGGCCCTGGCAGACTCAGCACCATGATCGGGTGCGATGGCCCAATCAGTCGTCCATCTTAAAATCACATGATTATAAAAACCACAGGTGGCCCTACGCTTCTTACAGGAGAGAGTTTTGAATGCCATATATTTGATTCATTTTAAAGTTCTTCCACGTTCTTAGTACCATATAAAAGGATGCAAAAGTATTTCGAGAGACATGAGACCTTAGAAAACTTCCCTTAGACATACCGATATATAATTGCCATCTATAGAGATATTGATGACTGATGTTGATGATGAAAATGAATGGGTAGTACGAATGGCAGGCAGTCAGATCCAGATAAAATAGATCGCTATCGACTGGATTCCACAAGGCAGCTAAAGGAAATGCCGACCCGCTCTAACCTGGAGAAGACATCGAAATATCTTAGTTTCAAAATTGTTGAATTCAAATCAAGAGGCTCGCACATGATCGAAATAAATGTAACAATCGCACTGTGGTTCTTTATTTTACCGTGGAGCCTTACGATACAATATCTCTTTTAAAACTCTACTGTATATATACTTTTCTGCAAACGATTCCAAAAAGACAAGGCGAAACTTCACAGCGAGTATGAAAATTCGGAAAACCATCGATGGGGTTAGAAAAAAAATTTTGAGTTAGAATTTAGGATAGTTAGGGATAATTTGAACCAAGATATGAAAAGAAATTATGTTAGTGACTCTTTCCATTTAATAACTGCCAAGTTTTATAACAGCCAGAAAGAAATTGTTGATTTTTACCAATTTTTTGTCCTTAAAATCTCTTTAAAGCGTGAATTATGTCGAAAAAAGTCAATGTAAAATTCAAAAAGTCAGTAAGGTAAATTATTATTAAGGTATATTATGGTAATCTGTAGTTTCAAAGGACTATTACACAGGTAGTGAATAGCATACAAATTCACAAAAAAAAAATACAAAATAAAACAAAAAAGTGTCGTAATCAATACGTAATCCCTGAAAATATTCAATAATTTTGAACTAATCCACTTGTAGGTAAGCGTGAAATATTTAGCAGAAAAATGCAATTTATTTGGGTGTTTATCTCAACATGTAAAATAATTTCTTTTACAAACGTTTTTTTGAAATTCTCAGCATAACAAATTCTTAATTACCGAAATTTTGCAATGATCTATGTGAGCAGAAAAGCAACACGGATATATTGCAGAGGATGCATGTTGCCTAATTACCATTGCAACGCCCGTAAATCCTTTAAACACCACTCTAACCAATTTTAATCCTACGCAAGGTGTTGCGGCATGTTGCCGAGTGAGTGAGTTGGGGGCATAAATGCGGCACTTGACCTTTAATTTTTGATTTTTTTTCGTTTAGAAATTCAGGATTTATACTCCTATGTGGTTTCTTGTTCAACAGCCAGCTGAAGCGTAATTTTTGTAAAGCGGAAAAAGCGATTAAGCGTAAAGGTGCGAAAGGAAGAAAAGGGAAGAGAAAAGTGAATGGCAGCAAGCAACAGCTGGCAAGTCGATAAAAAACACACAAAAAAGGCATAAAAAATTAGAGAGGTGTCTTGCTGTGTTGCAGGTTGCATGCGTTCGATTGGTGGCAGTAACTGCGAGTAAGAGGCACAACTGTACCGCTGTACAGCATCCTGGCAGCATAAACAAGCCTCTTCGGCAGCAGAGGTCAACAGGTGGCTGCTGTGACACGAAGAAGCTGCATGAATAGCGTGGAGTGCGGCGCATTGTGTGAGCAAAATCAAACAGCGACCGTCAAAAATATTTACGTTGACTTTTTTGCGTGTGGCCTTCTTAAAAGAACAACTCTATTTAAGAAGTGCGCTTAACAATGGATAAAAAGCAATATGCAATAATTTAAAAAAGTTGTCTTTGTTTTTGTATTTTAGCAATTGAATTTAATGAATGGCGGAGTAACTGCATTTTTTTTTTCTAAGCAGGACCTCAAGCCAGTATTGTTTATATATTTTGCAAATCACTCTCTTGACAAGCATTCTTCCAAATTGAGTTGTGTTTGAAGCAACACAAAAGTCTTCCAAAAATAAGAACTGAAGGTGGCCACCAGCGAATGGTTAGCCAGTTAAAATGAACTTGTCGCATTTTGCGTTTTATGGACCACCCTGGTTACACTAACAAATTTTGATAGCATTTGTTTGGTACGATTCTTAGAAGACATCTCTGTTAAACTCGAATTGCAAAGTCTCCTGAGAACAGTTGTTTACTTTTATTGCTAAAATGTCATTTCTTTTGTTTAGCACATACAAAATAAATCAATGGTTAACAATGCTGCTTAAAATATAGTTGTATAAATATTATGTTTGGTAAATATGTCAGCTCAAAGTGGCGCTTGTTTTGTGAGATTGCCAGTAGTCCGGCTGGTGCAAGTCCTTATAGAGGCTGGATACTTAACTTGAAAGTGAGCTTGTTTAAGGGTATACGTACTATATGATAGCGATCTACTACGTGAAATGGTTTTGGTCTATGGACCTCGAGGTATTACGTAATATGGATAGACCATGTATGTATGTGATTGGCGTTGAACCCTTTAGCCGGTTATAGCCGAATCGATGAGAGCGCGCCACTCCTCTCTTTCCTTCGCAGTTCGGCCCCAGTTGGAGATTCCAAGTGTAGCCAGGTCGCTCTCCACCTGGTCCCTCCAACGGAGTGGATGCCTTCCCCTTCCTCGGCTTCCTCCGGCGGGTACTGCATCGAACACTTTCAGAACTGGAGTGTTTTCGTCCATTCGGGCAACATGACCTAGCCAGTGTAGCCGCTGTCTTTTTATTCGCTGAACTATGTCAATGTCGTCGTAAAACTCGTACAGCCAAACCAATATTCTAAGGACCATAAATCGTGCGCAAAATGTTCCTCTCGAAAACTCCTAGTGTCGTCTCATCTGATGTTGACATTGTCCACGCTTCTGCACCATAAAGCAGGACGGGAATGATAAGCGACTTGTAGAGTTTGATTTTGGTTCGTCGAGAGAGAACTTTACTTTTCAATTGCCTACTCAGTCCAAAGTAGCACCTGTTGGCAAGAGTGATTCTGCGCTGGATTTCGAGGCCGACATTGTTGGTGTTGTTGATACTGGTTCCAGGTATACGAAATTATCTACGGCTTCGAGGTTATGAGTGTCAACTGTGTCGTGGGAGCCAAGACGCGAGAGCGCCGACTGTTTGCTTGATGACAGGAGATATTTCGTCTTGTCCTCATTCACCTCCAGAACCATTCGCTTCGCCTCCTTATCCATGCGGGAAAAAGCAGAACAAACGTACGCCAGCAGCTGTACACTCTAATAGAAGATTGTACCTTCTCTATTTAGCTCTGCAGCTCGTATAATTTTTTCCAGCATCAAGTTAAAGAAGTAACACGATATTGAGTCACCTTGTTTGGTATCGAACGGCTCGGAGAGGTCCTTCCCAATCATGACGGAGCTTTTGGTGTTGCTCAACGTCAATTTGCTGTCGAAATCAGCTTTAAAATCAACAAAAAGTGGTGTGTGTCGATCCTCTTTTCACGGGTCATCTCCAAGATTTGGCGCATGGTGGATATCTGATCAGTGGATAGACCATGTGGTTCTCTAAAATATAATTATCTATGTTCAAAAAAAGACTATTCGAGTACTGTTCTGTAATAGTTGTCAGCGAGAGCCGGTTTAAAACCTATAAAGAGTCCTTAGGATGACAACATAAACGTATCTAGTATGTAGAAACTCTCTAACTTGGATCAAATAAGTCTTCTTGAAATACGATTTCATATCCTAATCTAATGGCCTTTAGTTGTCGATCGTGGAACAATGAAATTCGTTTTTCTCGGAAGAGAAGTTTAAACTATCGATAGGAAGACGGTATGAGCCGTTGAGGAATTCAGATATTATCAGATTTTGAAAGAAAGAAAGAAGATGATTTTAAATAATTTTCACAAGAAAAAAAAGCAAAAAAATATATAGAAAGATAAGCGAAGATTTCTTTTAATGTCTTTAAATAGCTTAGATGCTTAATTATGCGATTTGCATTCAAAAATAAACGGGTGATAATTGAAATACTAGTTGTTGGGCGTTTTTCTGGTTCCTACCTAAACAAAAGTCAATATATGTATCCACCCAAAAGAAGAAACTTCCAGAAATATGAAATTGACCTAAGTAACATATGAATCTTCAGATTCCAAGAAGCTGCTGATTCACTATAATTCTCTTAAGTGTCATTCAAGTACATACTAACTTAAAGTAGCCTCACGTTTCTCCACAGATAATGCATCAATAAAGTTGTGACGAATGTCAACAGGATGACAGTAAGCGTGACGGCATAGGCATTGGTGCCAACTGACAATTACCACTCTGAGACATAATAAAAATATGAACCATTACATATGCTGTTATTTGGGTAAAACAACCATAGCTAATGCATTTGTTTGTATGCTAATGTAGAATTTTTTCTAAATAAGCAATAAACATAAATGGACGAATACTGTTACAAGGACGACTGGTAGCGACATATGACCTTGACAGCATACTGTGGATGCTTAAGAGTAATAGCGACAATTTCGCTTAACCAATTGAGCTGCAAAACACGGACGCGCCGTGAATTTAACAGTATCCGCCACACTACGCCGCTCATTGTTAATCTTCTCTTCGCGCAGCGTTTCCAGTAATGCAGAAATGCTGTGAATAGTTTTCTCACTTATGCGGGTTAAGGTTCAGGACATTATTTATTTATGGTCGATTGTGTAAAGAGACAACTAAATCTTTCAGCATGAAAGGTTACGTTTCTATTTGGTATTTATTTTTGGAGATTTTACACGCTCTTTGACTGTTTACTTCAAGTAAAATGTTTAGCATTTCCTTCGTACAACTGCGCAGAGTAGCTAATACAGAGCTATAGTTATATAGAGACAGACATAAATTGTTGTTGTCTTTCACTCTACTTTTACCTCGACAAAAGCGGTCTATTGCCGTAACAATTTAATCAATGCGGTAGGTCGAAGATCCTTTGGCTGAGATAGTACATATGTACATAGATCCTTAAACCTATAAATATGTATGTTTGTGGGTACTTAGCAGCAGCGAAATGTGTATGTTTCGTCTTTAGAATACACAATTTTCGCTACTTGTACAAACATTGTTGCTAGTGATAGTTATTTACCTGTTAAACAGCGTTCCCTCGCCACACAACTAATTACGCATGCGTACAGCGAATTTTCCCACAGACCCGAAAATGCTTGCAACAAACATACAAACAAACACACAGGGATACATTCGCACATATGGCAGTGCTAAAAGCGGTACTCGCCGCCAAACGCATGTTTTAGCTAATCGCAGTTAGTCACCGTAGCAAAGTTGCTACCTAAATGCTTATATACGCAACATATTTAGTCCCGGTATCCCGGTTCACTATCTTAGTGCTATACACATTACTCGCAGCTAAATATTTGCCAGAACATTGTAGTAATTACTTTAGGATAAGCTTTTGCCATGCAAATAAGCTAGTTGATCCACAGCGAGGTCGTCTCGCTTATCTAGCTGCAAATCCGCTTTGTGACCCTTTAACCTGTACGTCTTATCTATTAAGTACAATCCATGTAAGGTTATCTTACGCTGGCGACTAATGCAACTAATTTTAAGCGGCTTGTGATTCTCGTCCGCTTAAAAGATAGAATTTTTGTCACAACTCTCAGTACACCGATTTTTGTAGTTCAAAAAGTTGCAGAAAAGAGATTTTTGTAAACCATATACTTGTTTATAGCTGCAAACTGCTTAGGTTAGTCTAATAAGTAGGTGTAGCTTAGTAGTTTATCTAGCTTAATCTCTTTCACTGTCGAGTTTGGAACAATTACAATGGTATTATGTATGGTTAACTAAGGTGTGATTCCTTTTTGCAAATTTAGTTCATTGATCGGTGTATCAGTTGGCAAGTTTTCGAAGTGGAAATTCTCAATTAAAAAATGTCATAGGCACTAGAGATTATTAGCTTCCGATAGCACTAATTATTGGATACATCGACCTAGAGAAAAAGTCATCTCAAAGAGGGAAACCTATGCATGTCTTCTCCGAGTATACTAAAAAATCGGCACCTTTTGATAAAAGTGAAGCCAACTAGTACCAATTTTGTGTTATTCTGTGAGTATTTGATTTCGAAATCAGCCGGATAAAAAATTACACCCTGAATTAATTTCGCCTAATCAAATATTCCCTATTAAATAGAGATGGTACAATCTATAAGAAAATATCGATATAATTGAAATAATTGGAGGAAGCCGAGTAGGAGGACGACCTCCACTCCGGTGCAAAGACCAAGTGCAAAGTGACCTGGCTTCACTTGGTGTTTCCAGTTGGCGCCAAAAAGCAAAAAGGAAGAATGAGTGGCGCGCTCCGGTGGATTCGGCTATAATCGCTTAAAACGGTTCCTACGCCAAATATATATATATATATATATATATATAATAGGAAACAACACCCGCGCCTTTAGTTCTGCTTTTTCTAGACTGGTTAAGGAAGCGAAGTGTTTGTGAACGTGCACAAGACGAAATATCTCCTGTCATCAAAGAAACTATCATTCGTGTCTTGGCTCACACGTCACTGTTGGCAGTCGTCTACCTGGGAACCAGCATTAAGACCAATAACAATGTCAGCCTCGAAATCCAGCGCAGAATCACTCTTGCCAACAGGTGCTACTTTGGACTTAGTAGGCAATTGAAAAGTAAAGTCCTCTCTCGACGAGCAAAAATCAAACTATACAAGTCTCTAATCATTCCCGTCCTACTTTACGGTGAAACGGAACTGTACGTTTTCGAGAGAAATGCTTTGCGGAAGATTTACGGTCCCTTAAACATTGGCAACATTCGCCGTCGTCGAAGACGATAAAGCGATGAACGCGGCTGTGCTGGCAAGGTCATGTTTTCGAATGGACGAAAGTGCTCCAGCTCTGAAAGTGTGAAAGCAGTACCCGCTGGTGGTAGCCGAGGAAGAGGAAGACCTCTACTCCGTTGGAAGGACCAAATGGAAAAGAACCTGACAGCACTTAAAAGGAGGAACGAATGGCGCGCTGTTGTAAACTCGGATCTAATATTCCACTATAGTGAGATTAAATTGCAAAAATATCGTTTTTTCGCGACTTCACAAGAAGAAAATTCTCTGTTCTTCAAAACTGCCCTGCCGCAAGTGATAAATTAAGGTAAGTCTCACAGCTTTTTTGGAAGACATGCATCATTAAAAAATATATATTTTCGTACTCCATATGGATTAAAACGACTTAAGAGTAAAGATCCACCACTATCTCAAAGTTCCCACACTTTTCGATTCGCAATTATCACAAAAACCTTGATATATTTCTAAAAACCAGCGTCCACCTTTTAACAACACCCCCACTGGGTTCTTTGTATTTCCGTTGTTCAACATAATTTGGCGTAAAAATTTGCACTTCCGAAAAATTACAAATGTTTCAGAGGAAAGGCGGAAGGACATCCCGCTTTGCGCTTGCTATACAAGAAGGACAGTACACATACTTCAAAGGTGAATCATACAAAAAGGAATTGTCCGATAATAAGTGAACCAAACCTTTCTACAATATTTGTACGAGATTCCTTTATGATAAAATAATTTTAAATGAAGAAAACATTTTTGGCTGCGATGACCCAAAGAATGCCATCATATACAAATGTATGTAGAGCTATACAAATTTGTCTTGTTGCCGCATTGTTTTGTCATTAATTTCGTAATGCCGATTAATAAGGGGCACACACACACATTTTTTGCATGTTTTTTCATTCTTTTTCTCGTTTCAACCATTATATAATACTGATAAAGGCCAATTGACACTGCCAGATAACAGAAATAATATTGTAAATGCTGCTTCCTTGTTTGTGTGTGTGTGCGCGTTATTGTTGCATTAGTAATGCTGCCGCCACTGTAAAGAGTCGAAGGTATTTATTCTGTAAGCAATATAAACAAAAGATACCGGAAATGTTTGGAATAGGCCACTGAAGGTGGCTCATGCTGAGTAGTTGTTGTTGTTGTTGTTGCTACTTGTTATCTGGTGTTATAGAAAGGCTGTAATTAGTTCGGTGATACATATTTACATTTGAAATATGATTTTAGAGTACAAATTCTAAATTTGTAGGCATCGAATTTGAATGGAAGAAAGCGAGAAGTATATATGTGTGAGTGTATACCATATATATATATATATGTATATGTAAATATGTATTCTTTTCTGTTTCACTATCCAAAAATGTATGCTATACAAATTAGTATTTTTGTGAAATGAATGTAGTGGCGCCTTAAAATATGCAATGATTTTATACGAATAATGAAAATTGTCTTTACTTTTCACGATTCACAACCTCTACCGGGTAAGCAAAGCGAGCAACCACATCTTTATTTCATATTACACCAGCAGATGTCGCTACAGTATATTCTCAGACACACGCGGTCCATGTTTCCGTCAAATAAGAATTAATACAGACACTTCAAACCAAAAATAAAATAAAATAAAATTATTAAAATTTATGTTTTTCAATACAAAAAATATTTATAATTACAAAATAAATTAATAAATTTACTTAATTAAAAAAATTAATTAAATATTAGGTCTACAACTTTGCTTCCGCCGTTTTTTGTAAATTTAAAGTTTTTTTTTGTATAAAAACAGTTACAAATGTCGATGAGCCTCATCCGCACTTTTCTTGGAATTAAAAAAGAAAAGCAAAATTTCCCGCAAATGTCGAGAATTCGGCTCAAAAAGTGACATTTTCTGTTGAGAATAAATTTGGGATGCAAACAGATCTCTAAAATGTACAAGATCGATATAAAACGATTTAATCGATTTAATAGACGAGTGCTTGACCCTCTAGACATTCCCGCAAATGTCGAGAATTCGGCTCAAAAAGTGACATTTTCAGTTGAGAATAAATTTGGGATGCAAACAGATCTCTAAAATGTACAAGATCGATATAAAACGATTTAATAGACGAGTGCTTGACCCTCTAGATATTCCCGCAAATGTCGAGAATTTGGCTCAAAAAGGGACATATTCAGTTGAGAATAAGTTTGAGATGCAAACAGATCTCTACAAATATTCTGTTGGGTTAATATTGACACAATTGTACACGATCGATAGAAAACGATTTAATCGATTTAATCGACAAGCGCTTGACCCTAGAGACATCTATGGGAAAACGGCGGAAGCAAAGTTGTAGACCTAATAATTATAATTTTCCTTATAAACTTTGAATTTATCAAATCTTAAATTTCTAAAATGCAAATAACTACGATTTTATATAATAATAAAAAATATATTTTTTTATTGCAATTAAATATTGAATTTATTCAATTTAATAAACAATTTTTATTTGCTTATTTATTAAATAATTTAAAAAATATTAACCAACCGTTTAAAATTATTATACATTTCAGCCATGCAACCCTGCCGTTAGTCACCCTTTTCATTCACACAATTCGCCGTCAAATTGGAAACCAAACAATTCAGTGAAATTTGAAAAGTCGTCGCGAGTGGTTGTTTTCCTCAGCAAATAATTGTGTTACGAACAAGTATTTTGAAACAGAAAAAATCGTTGAAAGGTAAGAGAAACGTGTAAAAACCTAATGGGGGAAACGCCACCGACCGCGCGTCCCACAGCCGGATATGTGTTTGTTTGCGAGTGTTTGTGTTTGTGTGTGTGCGTGTGTTTGTGTGTGCAGCATGTGTAAAGAAGACGCTTAGAAAAGGAGACGGTAAAAAGTAAATAAATGGATTTTTTCCAATTCCAACTGGTATTGCTGCGCGTCGTATTCGTGTCTTACATATTAATTGTATGCGAGTATAATTATATTTAACGGCTGCCGTCAGCATCAACGTGCTTTTTTGTTTTTGTTTTTGTTTTACTTCTCAAAATGATTTAATAATGTAATTTCAAATTGGCCACATGACCGGCTGGATGTGAATAGAGCGCAAAGAGTTGAGTGCAAGTGTAATTGTATGTGTGTGTGTTTGTAGGTGTATATAATTATTGGCGTTGGGGGGGAACCGGTGACATTGGTAGCGGTATTCTTATGCGTTGTGCTTTTGATTACGAACGCTAGCGTCAGGCGTCAGCGTCGTTGACATTAATTAATTGCAAAAGTAGCCAACACAAAGCAACAACAACATCAAAATTTTGTGTGAAAAAAAGAAAAAAATAATTGCCGAAGTCAACGGCCAAAAATGAAGGAATTAATTGTTGGTTAACATTCTGTTTTTGCAATTCTCTTGTTATAAAGACTTTGTAAATAATTTTTTTTCTCTGTACTTTTGTTTCCTTTGTATAGCATTAGCGTGCGGTTAACGTCTACAACAACAAAAATATTATAAGCTATAGCGCGGTACAGCGATACAGCGTATTTTGGAGGGAAGCGGCGAAACCTTACAGATTTTTTGGTAATTTTCCATCAACACCACACAGCTGCGTCAATTCGAATATACTGCGATATAGTATTGTGCTGACTTCACTTTTGACTTGTACATTCGCATAGCTACTTACATACATCCATACTAATTGTGGGAAAATCGAAAATGGTGCTGACGAACTTCGAGTGCTGGGCACATGGTGGCGCTGTCATGGGCAACGATGAATTGCCGGTCAATTCGCGTCCGTTGGACATGTTTAATCCACGCAGCGTGCAGCAGCGTTTGAGCAGCTCCACCGACACATCACCTGTGTCGCATATTTCCTCGAACGGTTATTATGGTTTCTCCTATGTGAATGCAGCACATGAGCTCGCTGACAACAATACGAATGTTAATAATAACAACAACAACAACAACATTAATAATAACAATAACACATGTGTGCCAAATGCAAATGATGTCAATGGCATGCTGCTGCTGCCGACGTTGATGCACAACCACAACCACAACAACAACAGCATGGATGTCAGCGTTGCTAGCGTTGGCGCAACTGCTGCATTTGGCAGCCCGTTAAATGCCACACAACGCTGCAAGAAACGCTACTTCGTGAGCGATGATGATTACGCCAATTGTGCGTTGCTCAACGGCTGTGACAGCGCTGTGGGCATACGTGACGTCGCAGTCGCCGGCTTGGATGTGTGCGCGGCCAAGCGCTGCCGCTTCGATGATGACTATGCTGCGGCGCAGTATTGTAATGGTAATTTCATTCACCTTATTCTGCTTTTTATTTCTTTTTATTCGTTTTATTTATGAGTTTTTTGTTTGACTTTGTTTTTATCGCGGCATTCGGCTTGCGGCGCATTGTTGTTGTTATTCTTATTGGATTTTTTGTGTGTTTTACTTCCATGGCTTGTGTTTATATTAGCGCTCAATTTGTTGTACGTGTTTATAGCGGCGGTTCGCGGTTTTTATATTAATTTTGTTTTTGTTTTTTTTTTTTGTTCGCGGAGAATTTGGAGAAATGTTTATTGTTTTGTAAATTTAGAGGTCAAGTGTGTGATCCCCATGCTTAGTATATATATGTATGTATGTACAAGTCATTTTTTTCCGTTAAATTTCATTAAGTCTTGCAATATATTAATTAAATTACACCTACACACATGCCAATGTAAATTTTATTACAAAAAGTGGGAGCAGTATTTTAAGTGTTTTAATGTGTAATTAAAAATATTTTAATTTTTTTAATTAAACATTCTGTAATTAAAAATATTTTAATTTTTTTAATTAAAATTTAGAGTAAAATAATGAATTAGTTATAGTTTCAGTTACAAATAAAATCTAGAAATTAAATTATTAAATTAATATAGTTCATATTAATTAAAAAAAAAATATTCTCTTGTTAATTTTTTTGTTTTTACTTCTTCTTAATATTTCACTTTACCCTAAATTTCATTTAAAAAAAAAATGAATTAATAATAATTTAATATAAATTATACAGTGGAACTACTCTAACTCGTATCACCATTATCAACAAAAAAACTTCGAGTTAGAGATACTTCGAGTTATAGAATTTTCATTAAAATGTAAAATTTTTCGAAAAGCTGTAAAATATAGATTTATCCACAGTTTTAGGTTTTTACTTCGCAAAGAGTTTTATTTAAATACATTAACACGTGTATTCTGTAATTTTGTTGGTTGCAGTCTGCTAGTATTTGGCTCTTGACGTCTGTATCTCATACCTTTGTTACATGATTTATGAAATCCATTAGAGTAATATCATTTTTTTTTTGTGCGCCTTCAAACGATATAGGAGGATTCTTTTAAAATCCTGCCTCGACAGAAAAATTTGAAATTTTGTATAACACCCTGATCAAAAAGTTCGAATTATGGAAGGAAATTTGTATGAAATTTGACTTCAATTGCCAATTTAAGAGTTCGGGGAATTTCGAGCTAAGGATGTTTGAGTTATGGAAGGAAATTTGTATGGAATTTGATTTCTAAACGCTATTGCCAAGGCAAAAGTTCGAGTTATGGAGAACTTCGACTTATAGAAGTTCGAGTTATGGAAGTTACACTGTAGTTAGTACTAATAGGGAAACGACTTTTTTTCACTCGCTCTTTGAATTTCACTACACCTTAAAATTCATTAAAATAAAATAATTGTTTAATAATACATTGATGTAGACATTAATAATAGGAAAACAATCTTTTTTAGTTTTCACTTGCTCTTTGAATTTCACTACACTTGACATTTCAATTTTTATTTTATTTTATTTGGTTTTTTATTATTTTTTTCCTTTTTATTTTTTTTTTTAATTTTTTGTTTAATTTTTTTTTTTTTACTTTTCCACGTGCTTTTTGATATTTCACTACACTTTACATTTTGTTATTGTTGCCTTTATTGTATGTTTGTCTTATCTATTCACTTCTTCCATGTTTGTATTGTGGAAAATTACTAGCATTACATTAAATATAATCCATGTTGTAGGTGCCTCAGTGTTACAACACTCGATTGCCTAATGGCAAAGCTAGCCGCTAGTCTAGCAAGGCCGACAAATTACAAACCAACAGCTTGTCGAAAACTATTAGACAACAAATAACCCAACGAGCAATAAGAAATAGCTTTTATATGTATAAACTTAAGTAATTTATTTTAAAATAAGTATATATATACGTTATTACTCGCAAGTTCCCGCACACATTTCTGCTATTTTCGGTTTTGTTTCTAAGTACAATTATGAAAAATTTCGCTTAAATATTAAAAATAGTTTTTAAATAATATATGTCTGTATATACATATATATTTACATACTCGTACATGTTTGTATGTATGTTATATATGTATAATATTAAAAATTTTTTAATGACTCGTTCATACATTTATGCATGGCTGGGTATACATTGTATTGTGTCAGCACCTTTCATGCATACATATTTACATACATACATACATATATAGCAACAACTCTAAATTGATAGCTTGATGAGTCCCACTCAAAAAGCATTTAGTTGAAAAATATTTTATATTGTGCTTTTTTTTATTTGCTCACCATGTGCACATGTTTGATACTACAAAGACAAAAACAATGCTTCAAGTAGATATGTAGGTAGATAGGGGAGGCTCGACACAGCATGTTATTAAGAAAAATGAAGATAAGATAGCCGCATTTGTTTGTGTAAGTTAAAAAAACTAATTATTTTGTTGATAGAAATGCGGTTTGTCAGTTTATAAGTGAATTTAATCTCAATAGTTTTAGGTTTCGTGCATTTATTCGAAATACATTTCTATAACAGAGGTGTAAATAAATGAATTGTTTAAATAAGATTATTTGATAGCGTCGCAATATTGATTTATTTATTAGACTGCAAAGATGTGAATATATGGACACATATATATACATCAAACGAAGTTCATATATAGTATATGCATACCTATGTATATATATACTCGTACAAGTACGTGCATCTATAGCCAACTTAATTTAATAAATATTTCATTTTTTTTTTTATAATTATTAAACACATTTGCTTTGTTATAAGCACATGTCAAGCCACATTGCCTTAACAATAGCAACTACCACCCGCTTCTCACATCATACCTTTTCTGTTATTGTTGCTCCACGAATGCAAAATAGCATGACAATTGCAAAATGCAAATAAAAAAACTCTATATCTCCCAAAGACATGTTCTCTTCAACATTGACGTTTGATTAATTCTGCATTTTTTAATTAAATTTTATTGCACTTTTCTGTAATTTGTTTGTATATACAGATATACAGACATAGAAACGTGTTTTTTTCTAATTTCCAATTTACATATCGACACACAATCGCTCACTAATTAATTAAGTATGTGCCGTGCATTCTAAATGCGACCGGTATGTGTAGAGCAACAGCGCGTTGGCGTCGCTGCCGGCGTACGCGCGCGCAAAAAAGTTGATAATCTTTATTGGCAAAGCCAAAAAAAAAAGCTGTTGAGCAACTATGAGTATTGTTTGATTTTGCGTTTACAGCACATTTATTTTTATACATTTGGGTCAGGCAGCGCGCGGCGTTGTTGACAGCAGCGGTGAGTCAGCGCCAACTGTGACTGCGCGGCGTTAGTGAACAATGAAGAGATCAAGATAAGTTGCTGTAACTAGTTTTAGAACTATTTTTTTGTATAAAGTAACTGAAACATTAGAAGTTTTATGCAACACTACAACAACAACTTTTAACGATTTTTAGATTAGAATTTTTTTTTATTAAAAAAATTTTAATTTTTTTTTATTTAAATTTTTTATTTATTTTTTTTTATTTTTTATTTAATTTTTTTTTATTTTTTATTTAAAATTTTTTTATTTTTTAATTTTTTTATTTAACATTTTTTTTATTATTTAATTTTTTTAGTTTTTTATTTAAATTTTTTTTTTTAATTTTTTTATTTTAAATTTTTTTTTATTTTTTTATTTTAAAATTTTTTTATTATATTATAAAGCTGAAATGCTTTAATTGCTTGCATGCCTGTTTAAATATTGTTTATTTTTAACAACATGTGTGTGTGTGTGTTATTACAGATTTCTTCTCGCTCCCCTCAACACAAATTGGCACACAGTCTTGTCTAATGGATACTGAGGACACACCACCACAGCAACAACAACAACAACAACAACCACAGGTAGATGTCATTACGGGCGCTGCAAATCTCACCAATACAACAAGTAATACACATTATAACACAACACAACAACAACAGCACGAACAGCAGTTGCAACAACAACAACAACAACAGCAAGTAATTAATGCTTCCAATTATCAGCAACAAAACGCAGCGCAAGCACCACCAATTGTTGTCTACCAACAACAACATAATTATCATGGTCACTTGCATCGCGCCAATCGGGATGTTAGTCGTTGCTTATTGTCGCACATGATCTAAATTAGAGCAAAAATTCACCTACATATCGCCCAGCGCAAATACAATTTTAGTAAAGTAGTAGGCTAAGGCGGGTTATAACGCATAAGCAGGATAAATGAATTTCACTGTATAATTTTTGAAATTTTTTTAACTAAAAAAAATAACGTATTATTTTCTTAATTTTTTTTTAAATTTTTTTTATTTTTTTTTTTTTGGAAATTTTTTGAAATTTTTCAAATTCACAACGAATTAGATTTTGATTTATTATCATTTTTTATGTTTATAAACGCTTCTAATGCAATATTGAAGTAACTTTGAGTACCTACGCTTAGCATAATTATATTAAAAATTAAAATTTTTTATAATTGCTTTTATGCATAATAAAATAGTGTTTATAGTTTAAGCAAAACAAGCAACCAAACCACCTCAAATGCAATACTAAAACCACTACTTAAATACCTGGTAACGCAAATTACATATAAATGTGCACACATACAACTACAAATGTATGTTTGTATGTAAATATGGTGTTTTTTTTTGTAAAAATATGTATTTATGTAAATTATTTTATTTGTTTGCAATTGAAATTTTTAAATGCACAAATGTACTTAAATGAAATGGAAGTGTAATGGCTTGTGAAATTAAATGCAAGGCATACAAAATTATTTATGAAAAAGCGGTGTATGCATGATTTCACTTTGTGCTAAAATAAAAAAAAAATTAAGTGAATAAGCGATATGGAAACGTTGGCGCAAATTTTTATATATAAAATATTTGATTTGTAAGCATTAGGTTGGCACGCGTGTTAGTTATTGCAGATAAGCAATGGAAGAAATGTTGAAAAGTGTGACAAATTATATATAAAACGGTATGTAAGCATGTAAAATAATGTTAATAAACAACTACTTAAATAATATAAATATATGTGAACTATTGAGGTCCTTATACATACATACATATATAGCAATATTTTTTAAACGCACTAAAAATTACCAAAACTTAGCCAAATAAAAATTTTAAACGCAAATAAATGTAATTTAAACGTATAAATATAACGTTTATGGAATTACAAATAAAGCACAATGGTGAAAATTATATTTTTTTTTTATAATTAAATATGTTAATTTAAGTATTTTTAAAAAATTTTGAACAAGCTCTATAAAAAGGTGAAAAAATTTGAGACGCTGTACCTCTAGCTCCTTGGCGACTATAGAAATGACTAACATAACGATTGGTTTACGCATTTCTCACAATGACTTTAGTATCTGCTGTGTTTATATTTTACAAAAAAAGAGTACATAAGCGCCTGTGTGTCTACAGACCATTCAACACAAAGTCGTGACGATTGCGTGCCATTTTAGGCAAGTGAAACGCATATGTTACTTATAATTATAAAACAATGCAACAATTTTTATGTAAATTGTTTAAAAGACTTCATTTCAATAATTCATAATTTTGTATTTCTCAAAAAACATAATTTCATTTCCCAATTGGCAAAAATTTATGCTCATACTCATACTGTTGTTGTTTTGCTGTCATGCTGTACCTACATATACATACATATGTATCGAAGAAACCACTTCAAATCAGTCCAAATTCTGCGCATATACAGAAACATACATATGTATATATAAATATACAATAATGGACTCATTTAAATATTCCTTTACTACAACTCACAAATCTTCTTACTTTTTTACAGCAAAAAAATGCCAACAAACCATAGATTATGCTGTTGATTTAAACATATACAACAACAATAATATTAATACAACTAATAAATATAACAACAAACTCTTTTACAATAACCAATACCGATTGGGTTGCGGCAAGAGCGGTAGTGTTGATAAAAGTTGTGAAAACAGCAGTGCCGAGGATGTGTTAGACGGTCATGTTGTTGTTGTTAAAGAGAATAATACACATTTAATGCAGCAAACAAACGCTCCAGCAATTGCTGTTGACTGCATGATTGGTGAAAGTGCTGCATCGGAAGGAGCAGCAACTAAAGAGGATAATGCTGTCATAGCGGCATTGTTTAACAAAACACATGGCGGCGCATTTTACCATTTTACAGCTAGCAACAACGACAATCAACCGTATGTTGAGGATATATGAGTGATTTTTCATATGAGAAGAGTTACGGCGAGTTAATGAACCCAAATAACTCCTTATAGCCAAATCAAATATCAACTAAATGCATATGTTTGCATACTTACAAATTAATGTTTATATATAAGTACTTATACTACGGATTTTTTTCTTTGTGAAACAGCGCGAAATACATATAGTACGAATTTAAAAGTTTCTAAAAATAGGCATTAAGTTTGATTCAAGCTTTAGACGCACGCTGCGTACAGCGAAATTGAATAAACAAGGTACTTGTGAACAAATGTGACTGCGTGTGAATGCAGCGTTTGGTATATGAAATGATGGATGGAAATAAAATTTTGCACAAATGAAATATTTAAAAGAAGAGATTTATGATTAAGATAAAATGCAGAAATTTATAGCACATGAAAACCAATATTGAAATAATTAATATATTAAATATACATAAATAACAATATATGTAATTACGTTTGGATGAACCACCTAAATATGTATGTATATACACACGAGTATACTCGCAGTAAATCATATCACAAAGGTTAAAAACAAATAAAGATTACTAATTCAATACACTAATATATCAAAAATCAAAATAAAAATCAAACAGCTAACTTACATTACCCTATTTACAATGAATAATGTTACTTGTCGTTGGTATTAACAAGTGATTGCATAGTGAAATAGTAGTTACATTTTAAGTTAATTTAACTTTATAAGTTTATTGAAGTTGTATTAAAAAATTATTAATTAATTTCGAAATGTATGTATAGTAAAATGTGTTGAGCATTACTATAAAACGATTGAGGAATACCAAGTTATGGTAACAATTGGAATTGAATTAAAGAATGTGTATTAATTGTAGCAAAAATAATGAATAAAATGAAATTAATTGAATCGAAAAAACTTATTGAACAAACATATGCAGTACATAATAAAGAATACACTGACTTGACTAAAGTCAAAACTGATAGCAATTTATTTGTTCTAGAACGCCAAACTGCGTAGTTTCTGTGCATTTTATTCGACAACTACAACTGCAATGAAGCACTGCTGACAGCCTGTTGAATTTCTATATATTTTATAGAAACATTTTGCCATATAATAAAGATTAAATTCTTGCACTTACCTTAATTCTTAACAACATTTGAAACGCCTACGTAACAATTCCGCAGTGACTATCCATTATATCCAATACTTTTATGCATCCTCATTCATATTAAATGTATGTGTGTACGGCCACTGATCGCGAACTTGTGGCTGCTGTAAAAAACACACACTAAACACAAAGCCAAGTCCACTATTTCATTAAATTATGAGACACTAGACAGTCAATGCTTGTTTTAATAGTAAGTCACTATAAATATGCACTTTTTAATACAGTTTTTAATATATTTCACTTATTGTACGCCGACGAACGCGGAAATTTACGCGGAACTGTTAAAGAATTGCTTC
This sequence comes from Zeugodacus cucurbitae, assembly GCF_028554725.1. NCBI lineage: Eukaryota > Metazoa > Arthropoda > Insecta > Diptera > Tephritidae > Zeugodacus > Zeugodacus cucurbitae. Next base: position 2,976,923 of record NC_071669.1, read on the forward strand.
CAGGCGCAGGGTTGCTTTTAAACACAAAATATATTGCTAAACAGCGGAAAGTCATGGCACTAAAAGAAGAGTGAAAGCAAGTTGTTTAAATATTTATTTCATTTAAATTTCTGTGTTAATTATTATTATATTAAAATCATAACTTCGGCAAACTACATATTAATATATTTTTATTTTTTTTAAGAATAATAATACATACATTTATTTAGTAAAATAAATAATGTTGATATTCTATGTTTTATAGCAGCGACTTCCGGTTAAAATTAGTTTCAATTATAAAGGAAATGCTTAATTTATTTTAAAATTATTTGATCTATTGTGAATACCTAAGCAAGTGTTCACAATTCTAATCAAGAATTGTATTTGAGCCACTAGATGACGCTATTATATCTCTCCTCGACTACATATGCAATCAAATTCTAATACGTATATGTATGTAAATTTGTCTAATTGTTTTATGCATAGAATATTTTAATAACAAATGCTACTTTCGCTTAACTTAATTCAGTAAAGCAAAAGCATTTAATTAACCAAACACAACTCCTCATAACCACTATAATGTATACATATCTAATATTGCATGAAGTACATATATACATCCACTGGCTTAAGGCTCTTTTTGAACTTACCTTGAAACTACACACTAAACGCAATGCCAAGTTCAATATTTCATTAAATTATGAAGCACGATACATCCAATGTTCACATTAATCACATTTCAATAAAAAATTTGTACTTTTTACCATAATTTTCTTAATTTTCGTTTAATGTGACACTTACGGACGCGGAAATTTACGCGGAACTGCTGACACCAGCGGAGGCTTCCACAGAGTTGCATTTAAATATAAAAATCTATTCACAGACTGACTATAAAATGCATGGAGAAATGGCAACACCATTAAAGAATTCATTATTGAGGACACTTTGCTTATTATTTTATAATGAATAGGGAGCTTTTCAATAAATTCTCAATTTCGCTTATTATTTAATTAAATATTATAATTAATTAAAAAAAAAATAAACTTGTTTTATGAGTAATGAATACTACTACAATCCTTTTTTTACAGCAGCATCTATCGGTAGAAATCTACATCCAATACAGCGGAAGCAATTAATAGCACATAGAAGTATCAACAATTCCTGTTTATATTGTTAAATTGAATGTGCTTTTAAAAATGAAAATTTATATTAAAAAATTATATTGTAATACGCATATAATATTAATTAAAATTTGATTAAAACTCTAAACATAAATGCAACACTGTCTTTTGCAAAGTTATACCGCCATGCCTTTTAGCAAACCAAGCTATTTGACGAGCTTACTGCTGTTGTATTCTTTAATTATAAAATTATATAAATTAACAAATGAAGGACTAGAAAGTGTGCCAGGAATTGTTTATAAAGTATATTAATCAACAATACTTGGTGTTGTTGGGTTGGATTTCATTTATAATTGGACGAATAAGCATAATAGCAAAAGCCTCAGGGTCAAAGCTTTGCTGAGGTTGGAGGTTCGTTCATAACTACAATGAGGTATTTTTAGTTATATTTAGTATTATAGTTTTCCAGAATTTGTTTAATAAATATTTCCAGTTTTCTATGTATTTAATGGATTACTGGACATTGGTTATTATTCACTATTCATTCAAATGTACAATTAGCTGAGTTTATTTGCTGCTTGTGCGGTCGCCGTCGCCGAGTAACTTGAGTAATTTATTGTCGATCGGTATTCCCAGTAAATACCAAACCCACAGAAGAATTATATAATATTTAACGCATGTGTAAGTGTAATTTCATTATTACTATCTTAAGAGCTCCATGTAAAGTGGCCTTGCCGAAAAACGAAAACAATCTTGGTGACCCTTGCATACATTCACATACATATGTATATGTGGTTATGTACATATGTATGTATGTATGTAGGACTAGTGCATTAACATCCAACAGCTAAAAATCCGTTATTTACACTCATTCCTTTTGCGTTCTTTATGTCTAAAATCTAACTATACTTGACTTGCACAGATTGTTACTTTGCAAAGGCTTGAGTAAATTTGTATACCTGGACATGAATGCAACCCCTATTGCAGCCTGTGACGTGAGTAGCATGCAATTTCGTTAACTAGCATACTGTCTTATAGTTCGCATATGGTTTATAAATAATTTTAAATTAGTACTTTCTCTCGGCTGTGATCAAATCACTCTGGCTTCTCTTCAGTTGTCGAATAAATCTTTCGCCTTTTACTAAAGATTTCCGTGGAGAGGAGCACTCTAATGAGTCTATAAGAATTTTTGGAAGGTTTGCTACCAAATTTGGTGGCGAACCGCTAATGAATATATACAATTTACCCAGTAAATAAATTTCAACGCAGCAAGTGTTTATATTTTTTTTAATTTTAATATTTTAAAATACTTAAACACTAAATAATGTTTGTTAAATATTATTTTTAATTTTTATGCTTTGGTATTTTCCACTTTAATAAAGTTTTCTTGCACATCCTTCACCATGAAATCAACCAAATTGTCCAAACTGTATTTATGCTGCCAACCCCAGTCGCGGCGTGCATCAGAATCGTCAAACACTTGCGGCCATGAATCGGCGATTTCTTGGCGACTATCCGGCTGGTAAGCCACGTGCAAATTGGGCACATACTTGCTTAATTCTTCTACCAACTCTTCTGGCGTGAATGACATGGCAGTCACATTGTAGACGCGACGTTGCAGTTTTTCTTTTGGTGCGCGCATGAATTCCAGTAAGGCGCTGTAAAAATTGTGTTTCGAGAGGCAATTAGTGAAATTGAATTTGGTGACTAAGTGAAGTGTTTTAAACTCACCGTAAACAGTCTTCAATGTACATCATCGGTAGACGTGTGTCGGGGCGCAAATAGCAGGTGTATCTGCCGGTGCGCAGTGCTTCATGGAAAATGGCGACGGCGTAGTCTAGTAAAAATAAGAAAAGTAAGAATATATTATATTCTTTTTAAGTTTCTTAACCTTAACCTTATTTTAATCTAAAGTAGACAGTTTAAACACGTATTTCTACATTGCTTTCGTTTCGCGTTTTCTATTTGATTTTTACTTAATTAAATTGGGTTAAATTCATTATTTTCTAATTTACTGATCACTTCACTTGTACAGTACAATGCTTTTGCTCTTTTGTCACTACTCAATTACGGAAAATTGCAACGATTTTTCCTCTCGAAAATTGCACATATTTAATAAAGTGAAAACAATAATCGCAATAATGACAATTTCTTGATTGTTTTCAATATTAAATTGTGGTTTTGTTTACTTTACTCGTGGATAATTGAAATTTAGTATGCAGACGTGCAATATTGCTTTATATAAGGTTAGGTTAGGTTTGTAGGCAGATCGCTGCAAATACGAAGATCTCGATTATACAGTTTTGAGCGCTGTCTCTTGTGATACCAATAAACTCCTGATGGATCAAAGACCCTTAAATACATATATTAAATATTTCAAAAGAAAAATTCCAATTTTTTTTTTCAAAAATATGAAAAATATATAAGGAAACTCACCAGTAGTGCCACCACCTGGTGGATCGCTTGAAATGACACCCGGGAAGCGCAAACATCTAAAGTCCAAACCGAATTTGTGATAATAATATTCACCCATGAGTTCAGCATGCACCTTGGAGACACCATAAATGGTGCGAGGACGTTGTATCTATAAATGAGTGATATAAAAAAAGAACATATTTAGTTGTATAGGAAACGGAAATTAAAACTGTAGTAATTAAATAGACATTTTTCGAACTCAGACGCAGATATATAAAAAAAGTTGCAGATACTCACTGTTACATTTGGCGTTGGATTACGTGGACTGTCTGGGCCGAATGCGCCAATTGTGCTTGGCACAAAAATGCGTAAATTGTACTGTTTCGCCAGTTCGATGACATTATGCACACCCTCGATGTTGACGCTGAAATATTATGGAAAAAAATAAATTAAAAATTGTACGGGGAAGCAAAGAAAACTCGAAACAGAAATTAATGTGACAAACATATAAATAAATTTCTGCCGACATAAATATACTATAAATGCGCTTGTCTGCTTATGAATGTAAAAAAAATATTATTGTTGTTGTCACGCGATTACTTTGTGCAGTTATTTTGTAATAACTTTGCGTGTCTAAGTGAAAGTCTTCCTAAATTATGACAGAAAATCAACTTGCAGACGGTTAAAATGCAAGAACTAATAGCAGAAAGTAAAAAAAAAAGAAATTGGAATCATGGATTATCATAATTTATAAAGTTAATATACTTAGTGTTGAGTACTTACCGCACCGCTAGCGGCACATTTTGCTCACCGATCGCGCTCAACAATGCGGAGAAGTGTATCAGCCAATCGATGCGATTGTCGACTACGATCTTTTGCAGACCCTTGAAATCTAAAATATCCGCGAATATGTAGGGACCACTTTTTATCACCTCATCACTGGGTTTAATGATATCGGAGAGTATTACGCTTTCGGCACCATATTGAGAGCGCAAAAGTTTGGCGCACTCGATGCCGAGCTGGCCAAGGCCACCTGGTGAAGGGGAGGAAGAGATAATTTTTGCAATATAAATTAATAATAATGATTTTATTGAGTGTGCATTAATAATTTATTAGAAAAATTTTTAAAAAATGTAATTTTAATACAACAATTATTAAAAAAGAGTTATCGGAGAACTACATTTTCTATGAATATATGAAATTTTCTTCATCAAAACTCAAAGTATATGTTTTATTATATATTCCTTGCAAAATATGTATACCATTTATCCCCTACGTGATTATATAAAATATGTATATATCTATTCGCACACTCCGAGCTAATTTTCCAAATATTAGGTCATATTATAAATAAATGGCAATAAACAGCTATGGATAGACACATGTTTGGCACGTTTCAATGCGATTGGAAATTGTTGTTGATTTTTGCGAATATTTTTGCAGCCATACAATTTTTCGCAATTCAAAAACGAATTCAAATATTGAATTCTTATGGAACTTCTTTTTGAATTTTGAAGAATATAAACTTTTCATTAAAATCATTTTCACCCTTTATAAACTGTTACTTCTTTTCACTTTCATCCACATATGATATATATGAACCTTAGTTACCTACCGGTTATCAAAACTTTTGGTGGACGACTCTGCGCTTTACTATGCCTAGCGCGTCTATTCGTAGTTCGACAAACTACTGGCATTAGACAACCAGCAGGATTTGCTACTGTGGTTTGTGCAAAAGTCGTTAAACACTTTCTGAACATTTTTCTTTATTTTATTATTATAAATTCTAAAATTTTTATTTTTTATTAATATATAGTATATTTTTTTTATATTTTATTTTTGCTAATTTTTATACTTTTATTAATTTTTTTTTTTATTCTTCACCACACAGCATATTTTTCGTGCTATTCGATATTCTAAAATTTCACCGGCCAACACAGTGCGATGTGCGGCTATCAACTGACAACTTTTTTCGTTTATGCGTTGCGGCAGCTGCCCCTTGATTTTGCTAAGCTTGGAAAATTTGCGACTACAATAAGAAAAACCTACATATAGTAGAACACACACAGCAATAAGTAAGTTTTGTGTTGTTACTTTTGCCTTTGCCTTTTAGAAGATTCAATTAATTTGTTTATTTACAACATAAATAGGTATAGGGTGGTACGCATGCATTTGAACTTAAAACATAATATGTTTCGCGCTCATCATACATACATATATCAAAAGTGCATTTGAAAAGTGATTGATTGTTGTTGTGGTAACGGTATGTTTTCCCGCAAATAATATATGTAGCCTATTTGATAGTATTTGGTTAGACATTCGGGTTCATTCTGGTTACCTATATCCTTCTAATGTGTTAACGTAGGAGTTATTAGTGACAAAGAGCTCTCTGTAGATAAAAAAATCTTCTTAAATATCTTCATTGTACTAGAGACCCTAGGCTAATGTTGAACTAATGTTCTTATAATTTGTGAATCACTCTTCATAACTAACCGACTCTTCATATTACTATATTTTGCATAATTTAATATTACTTACTTACACATATGTATGATATTCTCTTACTCAACTCTCTACCCAAAATTCTTCAACAATCCTTCGCTCGAAATTAGTTTTGTCAGCAAATTCAGATCAAATGTAATTGGACTACCCTTTATATACACGCATATACTCATATCTACAAATTTCCGTGCATGTATTAATTGAAGGTGTATCCAAGTGTGTGTGATTAATGTGATCCTGTAAGAAAAATATACGAGTTGTGTTCAAAAAATGACGGTAATTTGCGTTTTTTGAAAAACGAATTTATTTATTCGTCTACATTAATGTTGTGTGTTGCCTTGAAAATATTCCACACTCGATATTATACACTTATACCCGAGCTTCGTTGAAACACTTTTCATACTCGATTTTTAAACCCTGAACAGGGTATATTAAGTTTGTCACGAAGTTTGTAACACCTAGAAGGAAGCGTCGGAGGCCCTATAAAGTATATACATATATAAATGATCAGTATGTTGAACTGAGTCGATTTAACTATGTCCGTCTATCTGTCCGCCCGTCCGTCTGTCTGTATATATACGAACTAGTCCTTCAGTTTTTAAGATATCGTTTTGCATTTTTGCAGATGTTATTTTCTCTTCAAGAAGCTGCTCATTTGTCGGAACTGCCGATATCGGACCACTATACCATATAGCTGCCATACAAACCGAACGATCGGAATCAAGGGCTTGTATGGAAAATTTCCGCATTTTACTACATATCTTCACGAAATTTGGTGTGAGTTATTGCTCATAGAAATAATTTAATCTCCGAAAAAATTGTTCAGATCGATTCACTATAGCATTTAGCTGCCATACAAACCGAACGATCGGAATCAATGGCTTGTATGGAAAACTTCCGCATTTGACGTGGTATCTTCACGAAAATTGACATGGATTACTGCTTAAAGTAATAATATAATCTCCGAAGAAATTGTTCAGATCGGTTAACTATATAACCTTAATGTTTCTAGCAAACAACCCGACTAAAAAGAATTAGTAAAATGTTTTCTTTTTTTTTACTTACTTTTTCTTACGTCTTAAGATTTGCTTAAACACATAATTACTAAAAGAAATGCACCTGTGAAGGGTATATTAGCTTCGGTACAGCCGAAGTTAACGTTTTTTCTTGTTGGTACTGCCTTTGGTTCTTTTAGCCTCGTATGCCTGTAAAAGGATGGTTCTCTTTATTTGTGGAAATAGAAAAAAGTCACACGGAGTCATGGCTGACAATTGAACTCTACAAAACCGTGAATTTTTACAATTTATAATACTAAAATAAATAGACGAGTAAGAAGACTGGTCAATTAAGTGAGTATTTATTTTTTTAGTTAAAATTGTATAATATAAAAAAGCCTTCTATATTCACCGTCAGTCAGAAAAAATCATTTATTTGTAAAAGAATAAAAAAAAATTAAAATTAAAAATTAAATTAATAAAAAAATGGGAAGATTTTCCTACAGGGCATGACAGCGCTATATACTCATACACTCACTAATATAGAGTTTATTAATTTTAGTTGCCATAGTGAAATATGTCTTTGCACTTAAATTAACATAAATGTTGCCAAATTTTTTCTTACACGTGCCACGTGTTTCAACAGCCGATGTATTTAGAACGATATGCATATACTATATATATATATATCCACAAATTTTGCGCGTGTCATGCTACTCATGTAGAATCTTTTATTATTATTTTTATCTTTTTTTTAAGTTTTACATAGCGACAATTCTTTATGTGCAGTCATTTCACAAGTTCCCGCTTTTTAGTTGACGGAAAAACAGATATTTTCAAAGGTATATACATACATATTCATGCTATATGCTTTTAATGCCTGAAATATATAAATTTTTATTATTTGAAATATATTCAATGATCACAAGTTAGCCACAAACACTTTTAAAATTAATATATGTGCAGCTATCAAAGATTCTTGACCCTCACACGATGTGCCAAATTGCATTCAATATCAGCGTAAATGAAAGAAGGCGAAAGTAGTTGAGTAGTCATTAAGCCAATTAGCTTCAATGAATTTCTTTGGAATCGAAAGTCTAAAAAATTAGATGCAGACGTGACGTACTTGCTTATGATATACTTGGAATATGAGATATGTAAGGATGTTGTTTTATATAAGTATAATAATTAATGCATATTTCTGCACTTTATAGAACTGGATATAAGTTCAACTAATGCAATTGTCATTAATACGCAGTTATATATGCAACACTAAGAAATTGTATTTATCTATATAATGTGTAGGTGACTAGGTTCAGCAGTTTGTGCTTGCCTTGCCAAATTCAATTGACGCAAGAGACGTGCCTCCAAATTGTTGTTGTTGCAGCGCTGTGTTTTTGTGCTCTCTATTTTTAACTTTCAATACATATATTTCATTATTATATGTATTTCACATAAATTTGCGTATTGTTTCAATAATTTCGAAACCAAATTTGTACCACAACATCCCTCACTTGTTATTGTATATTTCGTTGTTTTTTTTGCGTAAAATTATTGTTTGGTAAAATGATTCTTAAGCAGATGATGGCGTGTTCTAGTTCGGGAAATACCGAAATACATAAATTTTGTTAGAAAATGATGTTCGAAAAATATTTTGAAAATATTTTTTGAAATCTAACATTAAAAATAAAATAATTTTCTTCAATGGTTATTGATCAAGTTTAAAGAATTATTGGTCATATTCAGATAATTGATTGATAAAGGTCTTCTTATGTACCATTGTGATGCAGTTAAATCGTATGTATATGTCGTTCTTGACTTATCTTGAATATTTAATAATCGATTAATGCTCATATTTATTTTGAAATGTATGCTGTCGATAACGGCAGTTCGCTCTTTGAAGAAAGATGCACGTTAAAGTAAACACGTACATATTTACTATATATACAAATATAAATATTTGGCTTCTTGCCCATTCTGAACATTTTGCCAACTCATAGTCATAGAGACACAAACAATCATGAATTATTAGCAAATAACAACATATGTTCAAAAAATAACGGGAATTTTAAGGAAAGGTAAGTTCGGGTGCAACTGAACATTTTATACTCTCGCAATTAATTGAAGAAATTTTATTAAGATAACACACAAATTTACCCATAAATTCGGCATAAAGTTACTTATACTACGAAAATCGTCATATATAGATAGAACCGATTTCATTAATTTTCACCAGCAAGGTAAACTATATCCAAGACTATACGCTCACTTAATTTTGCTGAGATAGCTCACATATTAACCATTACATATACATATGCGGAATAAAGCTCATCGTATTTTTGAAAAACCTATAATTAGGTATATGGGAACTAGGAGATGTTATGATCCGATTTTAATAATTTTTGAAACACAGACACACCATTAGAATAAACAATTTCCTCTGAATTACATTAAATTATCTGAGAGATTTACCCATATTTTCGGTTAAAATTTACCCTTAGGCTCTGAATTCAACATGTGGGGCCTTGAAAAGTTATAGTCCGTTTTCGACAATTTTTTCACAAGTGAAACCAGAGAGATGTGTAAAGTTTTATTTCGCTATCTTCATTGGTTCCTAATGTATATATTATAAAGTGAAGGAATCAGATGGAATTCAAAATTGAGTTATATGGGAAGTAGTCGTGGTTGTGAACCGATTTCGCCCATTTTTTATCCGTGTTATCAGGGTGTCAAAAAAATATTATATACCAAATTTCATAGAAATTTGTCGAGTAGTTCCTGAGATATTGTTGTTGAACCCATAAGTGGGCGATGCCACGCCCATTTGTCAATTTGTAAAAAACTCTGAGTGCCGTTTCATTCTGCTATTTCTTCTGTAAAATTTAGTGTTTCTGTGGTTTTTCGTTGGCAAGTTAACACAATTGTAGTAATTTTCAACATAACCTTTGTATGGGAGGTGGGCGTGGTTATTATCCGATTTCTTTCATTTTTGGGCTGTATAAGAAAATAGCTAAAAGAAACGACTACAGTTTGGTTTATATAGCTTAATTGGTTTGCAAGATATATACAAAAAACCACGCCCAATTGAAAAAAAATTACACCCAAATATGCCCCTCCATATTGATTCTCTGTTCCAAATTTTACTTCCGTAACTTGGCTTATGGCTTAGTTATGACACTTTATGTGTTTTCGGTTTTCGTCTGTGGGCGTGGCATCCATCCATCTTCGAAAGCAACCTCCTTAGGGCGCCAAGGAATATGTGTTCCAAGTTTCATTAAGATATCTCAATTTTTACTTGAACGGACAGAAAGACAGACAGACCGACGGACAGACATCCGGATTTGAACTTTTCTCGTCATCCTGATCATTTCTATATATATAACCCCATATCTAACTCTGGGTGATACAAACAACCGTTATGTAAACAAAACAATAATACTCTTGTGCAACATGTTGCGAGAGTATAAAAATAACGGGAATTTTAAAATTATTAAATTAAATTATTTTAAATTAATTAATATAATATTTTAAATTTTTAATTTATTTTAAATTAATTAATTTAATTTAAAAAATTATCCAAAATTCCAGCCTCTATATTCACCAGACATGACTCCGTGTGACTTTTTCCCATTTCCAAAAATAAAGTGATCTAAAGATCAAGAAATCACTGAAGAAGCCAATGGCTATTCCAAATATCGAATTGGAGAAGAGTTTTGACGATATGTGCATAATATCGAATGATGATTATTATGAAGTTTATTTTTCAAAAGCCAAAATTACCGTTATTTTTTGAACATTTTCTTATTCTCTTAGACACATACATATAAATCAGATGCAGGTAAATATAAGCGTAAAGAACAGGAAATCCATATATTCACTGACTTCTAATCTCTACATCTCTGAAAATATTTTGATTACAAATCTGAGGTTTCTACGAACTAATTTCGATAAGCATGTCTAATATGATTTATATAGTTTTAGCGCACTATTAATTACAACAAATGTTTAACTAAACCGTTATATACATTTAATCAGCTTATTGACATTTCTATCGTCGTTCCAAAACATTTGTGCTAAACACTTCCCTGTTTCCTTCTTTCTTTATTTATTTTTTCGTCATTTTATTTAATTGCTTATGCGCTTTTTTTGGTTTTATTTCTTGATTTGGCGTGTAATCCAGTATTTAAGCGTGTAATGTATTTAATTTCCAAGCGGATGAGAGTGAAATTTTTTGCACAACTATCTACTTATAGACAACAACAACAAAACTCGGCCCATAAACGTAACTACCAGAAGCATTGGTGTAAATGGAGGCCTATGTATGTGAGTAAGTGTGTCTCTGCAGCATATCAAGCTATGCGTCGTAATCACAACAAAAATTGAAAAAAAAAATGTGTTGAAAACTTTTATTTTCTTTTGGAAATGTTTAATTTTCATGGCTGAGAGCATCTGAGAGCTGCTGACTTTGAAAGTCGTACGCATTAAAATTTAAGTAATTCGAAAATAACGCCTTGGGAGCCCAAAGACTTTTATAGTGAGTGCGTGAAATAATGATTTTAATAAATACTAAATGCAACCTTGTTGTTGCTATTGGGAAATTCGAAAATACCTGAAATGGCAAACACGGCAGTTTACAACAAATATTTACACATTGGAGTGCCTAGAAATCATTTTTCTGATCAAATTTATATGGAACATGGCTGTGGAATGACGTTTGGACCAGTCTACAACCAAGTGAACTCTCCATTTGTGGGACTACGACAAGAGGGAGCTCATAAATTGTAAGAAAACTCCTTCTCATATATTGTTATTGTTGCTAATAATAAAATTTTCTATATATCAATTGCAGCTCTGACAAATCAAGTACCGTTTATCATCTTCAAATCGCACAATTTCCAAACACTGCTCTACCGCAATCCACAAAGTAGTCTAGTGTCAAATTCATAGTTTAGGTCGTCATACTTGAAAGCGCGTGCAGATGGCCCACAACCGAGGCAACCCATTACAGCCACCACACGCATGCGCACACACTAATCGCACACAATACACGTATTGTAAGCACGAGACCCTTGCTATGCACCAACTTATTTTGGAAGGCATTTAACAACATTTTTTTACGAGCGAATTTTTGAAAATTGCCGCAATTTTGGAAAAGCTCGAGGTTGCAGCGCCTACAACAACAACAACACTTATATGTAAACACTAAGCTTCCCACTAACTTAGCTTGGAGTGTCTCGCTGGCGTTTTGAGTGTTAAGCACTGAAGTGTGTCCATATCGCACACAACACTTGTAGACTAAGTTTGAAGACTGGCTCATTTGTGGCTCATTTTGTTTGCGGATTTCGTAAAAGCGGGAAGCCGCGCTGCACTAAAAACCATATGAAGACATGTATTCTTGTAATAATGGAAATGGAAAACGAAGCGTAAAAAGTGGAAGCTATCAAACACTCAGTTTCTTAGGCAATAACTGCGAAGAATTTCGAATCCATGGAACAGTCAGTGCGCGCAACTCAAACGTTGCAGTTGGAATTTTGTAAGTGAACTGAAAATAAGTGAAATAAGTGTCTAAACAAAGTTATAGAAGTGCTAAAAAAGGATATGTGACTGATGGAATGTGAAATAATATAAATAAAGTGAACTAACTGTGTTGCTGTAAAATAAAAAGTATTCAAATATGTGTTAAAAACTAACCTAAAATGCTGAAAGTGAAAGAAAAAATTTATGAGCTGTAAAATTTATGCAACCATATAATTATTACGATTTCTGTTGTAGTTTTCGCCTTTGTGACCTAAATAATTTTGTGTCTGCTGGTTTCATTAAGGAAAATGGAATATATAACTCCAAATGTGTGGGAGGGAAATTTTTGAATCCAGAAAGTGTTAAAAAAGTTGTTGGAATTGAAAATATAACATTTTTGTTTGAAAACTAATAATTTTAAAAATTTATTTTAAAAAGTGTTTTATAAGTTTAAGAGTTTTGAAATTAAGTAAGTTTCGAACTACTGCATCTAAAACTAAAAATTGAAGTTTCCAAAAGATACATCGGATTTGTGTGAATTTTTAAAATTTACCAGTGTTTATGAAAAGTAAGTTTTATGGTTTATAATTCAGCCAAAAAATTAAATTTAAAATTTGTCAACATATTTGTTTATAAATAATAAATAATAATGATAATGATATTTAAACAAAATGAAGAAAAAGGCAATTTGTTGGATATTAATCTAATAAAAATGGTGAATTCACTACAGTAAATCTTATAATAACAACAACAACAATAATAACAATAATGCAAGCTCCTTGATCCCTTTATCCTAATTGGTGAAGTGAATATTGACTCCGTTCAACTATAGCTCGTACTAAACTTAAAGTCAGCTCTAAACGGATGATATACGTGGTGTGTTCAAAAAATAACGGGAACTAAAATTCCACGAATTCGGAGAGTCCAATTGTAATTTTTATACTCTCGCAACAAAGTTGCTAAAGAGAGTATTACAGCAATAACCGAAAACATATAAAGAGCTATAACTAAGCCATAAATTAAGCTATTTAAGTAAAATTTGGTATGAACGATCGCATGATGAAGGGGCATATGTGAAAGTATTTTTTTTTTTGGAAGGGGGCGTGGTCCCGCCCACTACTAAGTTTTTTGTACATATCTCGCAAAATATTAAAGCTATACCAATGAAACTTTGTAGAGTCGTTTCTTTAAGGTACTACCTTATACAGTCTAAAAAATGGAAGAAATCGGATTATAATCACGCCCACCTCCCATACAAAGATTATGTTGAAAACTACTAAAAATACTTTAATTCAGTAAGGAAAACCACCAGAAATCTTAAATTTCATTATGAAGATGGTACAGAAGAGTCGCACTCAAAATGGTATACAAAATTTTAAAGAGGCGTGGTTCCGCCCACTTATGGGTCAAAAGCCATATCTCCGAAATTACTCGCTCAATTTCAATGAAATTCGGTTTATAATATCTTCATAGCTTTCCAGAAGCCAGAACTTTGAAGTCGATCTGAATCGTGAAGATATCGGAAATGAACTTTGCAAACTTACTGTATTTAAAGAGTGGCTTCGCCCTTCTAAATCGGTCAATAGGTTTTCAAGGCCCTATACATATATCGAATATGAGGACTTCAGCGCTTCTAACAAATTCTTTACAGAAAATATAGGAAAGTCCCTAAGATATTTTGAAGAAATTCAGAGGGAATATGTTTCTTCTAATAATACGTCTCCGTGCCAATCAGTCAAATCGGGTCATAACTTCCCCTATCCCCAAATATTCATTATATTAGGGTTTTCAAACTTTCAATGGACGGTTAAATTCAAGTGGACGTTTATTCCTTGCAGCCACTGACATATTGACCTCATTCTTCGATCGCTATTGATTTGTATACATTTGTTTATCTGCATCTATCTGTAGAAACTTATTTGCATGCATTCACTGCTTATTGAATCAATACCATCTACATTTACATACTTGCGAAACAATATACCACATACCATATCTCATACACACACACACATTCCAAGTCTTCAAGCAAAAATAAAAATGCGTTCAAATCGCTTATAACGTTTTCATCTAGTACAAACATATTGCCAACAGAGGAAGCTTAACTGATTGTGAAAGAGCTGGAAAATAACACACACACACATAAAAGTAGCAAAACAAAAACACATTGCCAACTGTGTGCAACAACAGTAAAAACTACAAGGCAACAAGGTACGCCTGCGCAATAATCGGTAGAAAAGCTAACAAAAAAAAAATAAACAACAACAAGCTTTACAAAAAAAAAAAAAACACAACAACATCAAGGCGTGCAACGAAACTGTTAACCGTTTTAGTTTTCCAAGATTTTGTAATAATTTTTTGAGCGTTTCCATTCACACATATTGCACCCCTTAGTCATGTATGTTTGCTATATGGCGTTTGTATGAGTGTGTGGTACATAAGCATGCATAATTGTTATGTTTTTAGTGACGCTTGTGGGTGAAATAGACACACGTACTTTGGGCTCAAGTAACGCACAGCCCCGCTTCATAGTCAAACACCTGCTTTGGTGTATGAAAACGCTATGATTGTGTTCATATACAAGCTCATCCATTAATATAGGAGCACTCGTACTATGTACGACAGCGATTACATCTAACGAACCTTGAAATTATTGTCGTCATATTCGCGTAATTTCTTCTGCAACGAAGTTTCTCCACACCGCTTTAAAGGGTTACACAATTACAGCTTTGGAATTAAAATGTTAATCAAAGTTATACCCTTGAGTTGTGTAGATGGTTTGTGTTTATATGAGAAGGTTCGGATATTACTTCAATTCATTTAGAGACTATGGTTCTTCTTCTTCTTCTTCTTGACTGGCATAGACACCACTTACGTGGTTATAGCCGAGTCCACAACAGCGCGCCACTCGCTCTTCCTTCTTGCTGTTTGGCGCCTATTGGTGATACCAAGTGAAGCCAGGTCCTTCCTTCTCCACCTGGTCTTTCCAACGAAGTGGAGGTTTTCCTCTTCCTCGGCTTCCACCAGCGGGTACTGCATCGAACACTTTCAGAGCTGGAGTGTTTTCGTCCATTCGGACAACATGAGCTAGCCAGCGTAGCCGCTGTCTTTTTATTCGCTGAACTATGTCAATGTCGTCGTATAAATCGTACAGCTCATCGTTTCATCGTCTGCGGTATTCGCCGTTGCCAATGTTCTGAGGACCATAAATCTTGCACAAAAAAATTTCACAAAAATTTACCGTCGTCCATCCAGTAGGAAGAGAATGATAAGGGACTCGTAGAGTTTGGTTTTTGTTCGTCGAGAGAGGACTTTGCTTTTCAATTGCCTACTCAGTCCAAAGTAGCACCAGTTGGCAAGAGTGATGCTGTATTGGATTTTCAGGCTGACATTGTTATTGGTCTTAATGCTGGTTCTCAGATAAACTATGGTTAGTTTCGTTAAAGTCGCTTAACATGAGCTACCATGTGTACTTATATACATGTGACAGCACTCCATCTGTTATCGCAAAGGACCAAAATCGGTATATGTGTGGGTCATTGGCCTACCGGATTATCCTAACCTAACCTAACCTACATACATATGAGACGATAAGGTCTCTCTTTATACGATTCGATAGGAAAAACTCATGAAAACATACTTAAGTATGTACATATATACATATAATATAGATATTCGGTATATTCACGCTGGAGAATACAGAAAATGGAATACTATTTTCATTTAATAATTGTTCAGAGTTCCGATAAGATCTCGTATATATAAAGATGTCCTTCAATGAATACATCTTAATCCGCACTAAAAGCCTATATATGGTTTAAGCCCTGCCTCATGAGATTCCAGCCTCGAAAAGTTCAATACATTTTTATGGGGACCTTTTTCTTCCCAGAAATACCTTTCTAAATATGAAATTATTTTTCAAGGATTCACATTGCGTCCGTACATCCTGAAGCCGATAATATTAGGTACGATATTTATTTCAAAAGAAAATTTCAAATCTCAAAATGTGAAACCCTGTATTTACTAAACCAAACTAAAGCCTTTTCTACAAAGATGATTATCAGTGCACCCGCAACCAAATGTAACTTATTGATGTAGCGTTTAAATGCCACAACGTCAATGCGCTTTAGCAGGTCGACAAAAAGTTCCGTAATAAAAATGTATCTGATACCTGAAACATTTAGAAAAAACCCGCATGTGTTTGTTGTTATGCTTACAACTGCTGCCAAATTCGGTACACTTAAATTCCACATATGAAGATTGTTATCAGCTCGACTGTCATTACTTTCTCGTCTTTCACCACTCTCTAACATTTTCTACGGTCTCCATTTTTATATAAAAACTAAATAAATTATGCCAATTAATTGCTTTAATTGTTTCATAAAACCGTTTTTCATATGCTTACTGAGCAATTTTAATTAGCGATTTACATAGATCTGTTTGTATATATGCTTATATAAAGCAAATATTTATTTCCATCTTTGCTTTTTAGTTTTATTCGTAACATGAACCTTTGTGGGTTATGGTTTTTGGAGAAGCTCGACTTTTTGTTGTTTAGCTAATCTCTAATTTTTGCCTGTTTCATCAATCTTATAGGACTATGAAGCCACAATAATTTGTATTTCTATATTCATGAAGCGATTCCTTAATGTAGCTATCTTATTCGGTAAAACTTTTAACCCAGTGACCTCACTAGATTTCCGGGTTTTCTCAGACATTGATCAGATCGTTACATTTTGCCTGAAATAGTAGACAAGACAGGCTTACTTCCAGACCTCCAGACCTCAAGTGATTCATTAGCCTACCGCTTTTGAATACATATGTGTCCTCCAAGAAAAATATCTTCCAGAACTTTGTCAGTTAATGAGTTCTGAGTTGAGAATATCCACCCAAATAGGTCCACATCGCATTACGGCCGCAACTTCTAGGTTATTTGCAAGGAAATTAATGTGAAGCAAAAATATAATTTTGGTTTCAGCTACATATTTCTAATTTCCATCCTTTTTTCTACGTTTTTCAAACTTCAGCATGTGACCTTTTGAACTCAACTCAAGCTGCATCTCCAACGCCATGAAGCGCAGACGTAGCATCAGAATACCGTGGACCGTTTTGGCGCCGCCGCAGAGAAAATATCTTAACTATAATTATACAACATATCGAAGTTTTAGCGTTAATCTAGTCCCCCTATTGCAACGCATGCTGCTATTATGGCTGATCATAGCCGCCGAAATGCTTGTGAGCGTGCAGTCCGAAGGTTGTCCGCCCTCAGAGGCCATATTGCCATGCCGTTGTTCGCTGCGCGGCAAAGAGATACAAATATGGTAAGGCAAAAGAGAATAATTGAAGAACTAACTAATCTTCAAAAATTTTCTATTTAACACTCCAGGTGCTCCCACAGCAATTTGCCGCAAATAATGGACGGCATTAAGGCGGTGGAACGTAACATTAAAAGTCCTATCGATGAGTTGGTGCTGGAGAATAATCAACTGCCCGCATTACCCGGCCGCTTTTTTGGCACACTGCAGATCGTGCGTCTTATGCTGCGCTATAACAGCATTGAACGCGTCTCCAACGGTTGGCTGAATGAGATGGAGAATCATTTGGTGGAAGTGTACATTGTGGAGCCACAACTGCGTAGCATACCGGTGGAGAGCTTGAATGGCATGATCAATATGATTGCGATCACTATACAATCCGATGAACTGAAGCATTTGCCAGACTTCTCGGGCCTGCTCAGTCTCACCTATTTGAGCGTGCAGAGTAAGTCGTTGACCGAGTTGCAGTCGCATTGGTTTCGCCATTTGCCGAAAGTACAAAATGTGCACATCAATGGTGGTCCGCATTTGACGCGGCTTGAGACGGGCACTTTCGATGGTTTGATCTCGCTGAAAAATATCGATCTTAGTCGCAATGCGTTGAATTGGATACATTTGCGCGCGCTCAGCCGTTTGCCGAACCTAGTGAGTCTAAAGATGTCTTACAACGATGTCAGCGATGTCGGTATGGTGGGAAGAATTGTCAAGGATTTGGAAAATCTGAAGAAATTACGTTTGGATCATAATATTATCAATATTGTGGAGGACGGTTCGTTCGTAGATCTGCCACACCTCTCAGAGTTGCATTTGAATGACAATCGTATCACGGAGATACAATATGGCGCCTTCCTACGCACACCTATGCTGAAGACAATATATCTGCATAATAACCATATAAGGCGCATACATCCTGAGTCATTTCTACAAGCCTCTGGCAGCGGTGTAGAGACGATTTACGCGTACAACAACGAAATCGAACAAGTCGGCGAGTTGCGTTCTTTGCTCGACGCTCTGCCATCGCTCAAATTTCTCGACATGAGCAACAACTATCTGACTGACATCCCCTTTGGCGCATTACGCGGTCACGGCACACTCGAACAACTGCATTTGAATAACAATCTGCTGCGCACACTCGAACGCGATGCGCTAATGGCAATGCCGGCTTTGCGTGAGCTGCGCATGCGCAACAACAGTTTATCCAACGAACTGCCAATGCCTTTTTGGAACTTACCCGGGCTTAAAGGGCTGGATTTGGCGGTAAACAATTTTCGTAGCGTTGACTCATTTCTACTAGCTGGCTTACCATCGCTACGACGTCTAGATCTAAGCGAGAATGGTTTAGTAAAATTGGAACCAAAAACCTTCATACACAACCCTATGCTGGAAACGCTGAATATTTCTTATAACGAGCTATCGAGCATACATACAGCGACACTTCGTAATTTGAATCGTCTCTTCGAGGTGGATGCAAGCTATAATCTACTCTCAAACATCATACCCGGTCTGCCGAAGATAGTCGAACGCGTCTCCATGCGCGGAAATGCTATTGCCACGCTACCTTTTTCCATTGGAAAGTCGCTGAGTCTGCCTAATTTACGTATGCTCGATCTGAGCGTGAATCGCTTGGAACAGCTACCGAAGTACAGTTTCCAGGGCATGCCACAACTGCGTGTGATCAGTTTGGCTAATAATCGACTGCGCTCGTTGGACGACACCGCTTTCATTGGTGCTACACGCTTGGAACTCTTACACCTGCAAGACAACGGCCTGTCACACCTCGATGAGCGTACGTTTCTACCACTTGCCGAATTGCGTAATCTCAACTTGCAAGGCAATAAGCTGGAAAGCGTTACCGACAATTTATTTTCAAACAATTCACGCTTGGAGCAACTCGACTTGTCTCGTAACCTAATACGCACTATAGCGCCATCGGCATTTGAGGCGCAGCGCTCTCTCGAGTACCTCGATTTGTCGAGCAATGCGTTGTCTGATATGTCGGTTAGTCTATCGAGTCTCGTAAATTTGCATGACATAGACTTGAGTTATAACCAGATCACACGCGTGCATGCAGATGTCGTCTCCTCATGGCGCAATGTTGTGGAAATACGTCTGGCCAATAACCTTATTGTCGAGTTGAAACATGGCACTTTCCGCAACTTGCCAAAACTACAGTATCTGGACTTGTCCAGCAATGAAATCAACTCGGTAGAGCCTGGTGCTTTGAAACACCTGCCAGATCTGCAGGAATTCGTTTTGGCCGACAACAAATTGGTGGAACTGAAGGATCATGTTTTCGAAGATCTGCCGAACTTGCTGGCCTCACATTTCCAATACAATACTTTACGGTACATATCACCAGACAGTTTCTTTAATTCGCCCTCCATGGTCTTCTTGAATTTGTCGAACAACAACTTCCACAACATGGAAAATATTGGACTGCGTGCAATGCGCAATCTGGAGGTATTGGATCTGTCTACAAACGGTGTGCGCATGGTCAATACGATGCCATTGAAATCGCTAAACTGGTTAGTGGAGCTCAAGATGGACAACAATCGCATATGCAAGATTCAAGTGAGTACAAATTGAATTTACTTAAATTCTCTGACTAAACTGTAGCGCTTTCTTTTTCCACTCTTAAGGGCGGCCCATTCGAAACCATGCCACGACTGCGTGTGCTCTCGATGCGCAACAACCAACTGCGCACCATCAAAGAGCGCACTTTCCGAAATTTACGCGGCAATATTGCCATTCTGGATGTGGATGGTAAGTGCATAAGTAAAGAAGATTCTGCAAAACCTTACTTCTTACTCCTTCTATTTCAGGCAACCCCATAAATTGCTCCTGTGAAATGCAGTGGCTCTCTGTGTGGCTGCAGGAGACGAATTTCCCATATCCCGGGCCGAAATGTCAAGATGGCCGTCTGCTGCGTGCGTCACGTATCGATCGCAGTCTCTGTGCCGGTTTTGAAGACACCAACCAACGCGGTGGCTCGGCGAGTGATAGCAGTTTCAGCAGCGATAATGCCAATCACTTGCCGCTCTTGAATGAGCATGGTGACATTTTCCAACGCGATTTGCAAGAGGAGTTCAGCGACGAATGTGAGGTTTATGACGTTTCGCCTGGAGAGCGTCCCTTGGCTGGTGAGAGTGAATATTTTTACGATCAATACGTCGACTATACACCCGCAAACGACACGAACTCGTATGTTAGTACCGATGCGCCGGTTTCACACACAAATATAGCAAGTAATGCAGTGCTAAGCACGCAGAAGAAACCGCCAATTAGCGCCAACATTGATCTGAACAACACCATATTGAACACTAATTACTTTAAAAGGCCACCGCCTTTGCCGGCGGGTGCGCAAACCAATTCCCCCTTCACATTCTTTGGCTACCCCATACCGTCGCTGAGTTTGGGACGCTTCTTCGGCGCTGGTCAGCGTGGACGTAAAGACCGTGGTGAGAAATCGAGCAGTGAGTCGACTACGCAAACGACTGCGAGCTCTACTGAAAGCGGCTTGGCACCAATGTCGGCCACACATCGCATGCACACGCCGCACGGCAAGGTGCGCATGTATCAACCGAACAGCGCCGAGTTCGAGAAGTATTTGAATCCGCCTGAATCGCAGTATCCCGATGTGTCGTCCAGAAATCGGCAAACTACCACGATGGCCGCAAGCGCTGACTCCAGTTCCGACGAGACGACGAGTAGTGAAACACCAATAAGCGTATTTAAAACCGCCTTCCGCGAGCCCACGAGTGTTGAACGTGGTGGTTTCCGCCCAATAATGCCAGAGCATGTCGGTGGCTTTATGCCCGTGCACGATCCGTCTAAGCGGCGCGGTGTAGTGGAACCCATACCAACGCCTACGAAATATGCGACGAAGCACACCGAGCGTGATTACATACCAATGGTACCGGTGCATGAAGATAGTAGCCATGGGCAATCTAGCAGGTTGAGCAATTTAAGACCCACAATTGCTTCCATACCCACCACAGCGTTAACAACTGAAGAGTCCGCCAGCGAGGAGTTTGAGTCGCAAACTTACTATGTGACCGAGAATCCAACGGAACTCACGACGACAGCACGTCGCATAACGCCACCGTACGTTGCAACAACTACACCAACAACCATTATGACTAAAATACCAACAACACCGAGCAGCACACGCAATTTGCCACGCACTGTAGCGACCATAGCCACCACACCCACACCTTTCCACACAACAACAATGCCAACTAGCATAACAACAACAACTACTACTACGACGCGCGCAACCACTGTAACCCAAGCGTCCACATATAATCTGGGCGAGAGTGACACTTTCGACACCGGCGAATACTACGATGACTTGGAGGCGCAATCGGTGGGCATGCTCAAGCCGCCACCACTCATACAAACCACCACAGCGGAGACTATACTATTAATACCACCGCCGGAGGAGCATGTCGAGCAGATTAAGCGTCACTCTTGGTTAATGAAGACCACAACAACAACGGAGGAAACACCAACTGCCAGTCACATTGATGCAACCGGTACAGGTAGTGGCAGCCTTGCCAGCGCAGAGCCACCCACTACACCACTAACCGCCACCAATGTTACACCACGTCAACCACGCCCATCAGGTGGTCGTTCCATAATCACCAAAGTCCAAACACCACAATCGCAGAATCAGTACCTACCCACAGCGGAGGAATATCATCGCACAACGCCGCATACACACAGCAGAGACCACACATTTTTGGACCCAAGCGCATTTGGTGATCAACAAGCTCTACAACAACAACAGCAACTGTTAACAGCTGTTCAGCAGAGTGACTACCACGGCGCCGAGGCTACGGACGCCGAATCGGTGGATACTGCGGCGAGCGCTTATCAGCAGGTGGAGCGTGCGAATCGAAAGGACGGCATGGATTGGTACTATGAGAGCTTCAAGAAACCGCGTCCGGACACAGCGGCCGGTAGTAGCTTGCGCAGCAGCGTGGACTTCGTTGCGAATGGTGGTTATGTAAGCAATGCGTGCAATTTCATGGTCTTATTAAGCTTGCTGGTGTTATTTTCGTGAGAACTATTTATTTTTCAATCCGTTTAAGGGGTCTCTTGTGTCGATATATTTAAAAACTATACATATATACCTTTCTAACTGTTATATTAAAGTATCTATAGTTACGCAAGTATATTGCAATATTGTATAGAAAAAGTTGTTACTTTATCCGCGGTTCGAATACTCACGCAAAAACTCTTAATTTTTAGCAATATTTATTTTAAAAACGGTTTTAAAAATGCACATATACTTAAAGTAATTTTAACATACAATAGTTTTAGTAAATAGTATAAGAAAATGAGAAAAATAATAAAATTATTAAAGGAAATAATTACGCATTAGGGTGTGTCGGTTTTTACACCAAATTCTTTTTTCGAAAAACTTTTTTTTAATTTTTTTTTTATTTTATTATTGAAAACTGTTGTATATCATAAGATTTAGCTCTTTCGTGATATTTACTTAGTATGTACAGTCATGTGAAGAAAAATCTACAGAACATTTTTATTTAAAACATGTATACTCATATTGCGTCACCCAAATTATCGAAAATATATTTTTAAAGATCTATCTATTGCTATAGTATGCCACGTAGTGTTGTAGCATCCTTTCCGTGAGAAATTATAGAAAAATATATTAAAAAAAAAAGAAGAAACGTTAACTTCGGCTGTAGCAAAGCTAATATACCCTTCACAGGTGCATTTCTTTTAGTAACTATGTGTTTAAGCAAATCTAAAGACGTAAGAAAAAGTAAGTAAAAAAAATTTCGTGAAGATATGTAGTAAAATGCGGAAGTTTTCCATACAAGCCCTTGATTCCGATCGTTCAGTTTGTATGGCAGCTATATGCTATAGTGAACCGATCTGAACAATTTTTTCGGAGATTAAATTATTTCTATGAGCAATAACTCACACAAAACTTCGTGAAGATATGTAGTAAAATGCGGAAGTTTTCCATACAAGCCCTTGATTCCGATCGTTCAGTTTGTATGGCAGCTATATGCTATAGTGAACCGATCTGAACAATTTTTTCGGAGATTAAATTATTTCTATGAACAATAACTCACACCAAATTTCTTGAAGATATGTAGTAAAATGCGGAAGTTTTCCATACAAGCCCTTGATTCCGATCGTTCAGTTTGTATGGCAGCTATATGCTATAGTGAACCGATCTGAACAATTTTTTCGGAGATTAAATTATTTCTATGAACAATAACTCACACCAAATTTCATGAAGATATGTACTAAAATGCGGAAGTTTTACATACAAGCCTTTGATTCCGATCGTTCAGTTTGTATGGCAGCTATATGATATAGTAAACCGATCTGAACAATTTTTTCGGAGATTAAATTATTTCTATGAACAATAACTCACACCAAATTTCATGAAGATATGTAGTAAAATGCGGAAGTTTTCCATACAAGCCCTTGATTCCGATCGTTCAGTTTGTATGGCAGCTATATGCTATAGTGAACCGATCTGAACAATTTTTTCGGAGATTAAATTATTTCTATGAGCAATAACTCACACCAAATTTCGTGAAGATATGTAGTAAAATGCGGAAGTTTTCCATACAAGCCCTTGATTCCGATCGTTCGGTTTGTATGGCAGCTATATGATATAGTGGTCCGATATCGGCAGTTCCGACAAATGAAAACGATATCTTAAAAACTGAAGGACTAGTTCGTATATATACAAACAGACAGACAGACAGGCGGACATGGCTAAATCGGCTCAGTTCAACATACTGATCATTTATATATATATACTTTATAGGGCCTCCGACGCTTCCTTCTGGGTGTTACAAACTTCGTGACAAACTTAATATACCCTGTTCGGAGTATAATCAATAGCAATCATCGTTCTTCGAAATTAAATGGCATTTCAAATAATTTGGATCACCCTAATAAGGAGACATTTTAACTAATTAAAAAATTAAAAGTCAGTTTTTATGTTTTCATTTCAATCATTATTTTCTCATTTTATTTTATATATATTTTTCATTAATTTTTTTCATACTTTCAATTTCATTTTCACCTTATCAACTATACATTTCAGTCCATTTTTTTTTCATGTTCATATACACTTTTCAGTCTTTCTAATTAATCAAAGTTTTTCATAATTTTAAAACAGCATTTTGCTGCTTTTTGGTTTAAATTCAAGTTAACCTAAAATTTAAACATTTAACATTTAGGAACAATACCGATTTTTCTACAACTAGCTTATAAAATACAAACAAAATATTAATATGCTGGATTTTAGGCTGAAAAGCAGCATTTTGTTGGATGTTTTCCACTAAGTGAAGATTTTGAAGATTTCCACGTCAATTCATGCATCAATTCTAGTGGAGTTTTTCGGATCAATCAGTGAAGTATTATTTGCTCATTTAGCACATTTTATCTGCAAAAAATTATAAAAAAAAATTATTTTTAATATTTTTTATGCAAAAAATGATAAATCATATTTTCTAAATCATTTCATATGAAAAACCGTTCAGATGGTAGTGCATGTGTATAAGAAATCAGCATTTTAGCTCAGTTTTGGGTATGAAAATGTCATCACTACAGTTTTTTCATATGATAAGTTTCTTTAAAAGTTTGGAAGTGCTTAGAAAATATATTACAGTTGAACTTCACTAACTCGAATCGGCATAATTCACAAAAAAACACGAGTTAGAGAGTCTTCAAGTTGTGGAATGTAGTTTGTATGAAATTTTACTTCTATTAGCAATTCAAGAGTTCGAGTTATGAAGAACTTCGAGTTATAGCAGTTCAACTATATATCTAGATACAAAAGTTAGCTTACCTTCATTTAGCAGCCTGAGCCGTAGTTAATAGTATTCATTGTGCAGCATCTGTAAGTAATATCAATTATTAATATATTTTATATTCATTAAATATGTATAAATCTCAAAATTAGCGTAATTAATATTTCAGATGGTAGTGCATGTGTATAAAAATTCAGCATTTTTGCTCAGTTGTGGGTATGAAATTGTCATCATATTAATTACGGGTTTTCTTAAAATTATGAAAAAACTATACTTTTAATTTTTAGCGAGATCTCAATTAAATTGTATTATTTATTAAATATTTAAAGCAATTTTCTGTAGTCAACAGAACACCCAGACACGCTTTGTTGTTTGCCTGCTACCTACCGACAAGTCTAACTAACACTCTAAAAATGTTGGAAATTTTAGGTTAGTGCCACACTAATGTGACGCTAGTGCCACGCATAAAGAGCTCTTTAATTGCATCTTTCCAATTTCTCTATTTCTCTTTACAATTTAAAATTATATTATGTTCTTAGCTATTGCTCTAATACTCGCTAATAAGCCACTCTAATTGATTTAACTTCCATTAATGCTAACTCTTAAGAAACCAATAATTGTTCACTAGTACTTACCTTAAATTTGAGTAAATTTATCCAGATTCGCTTAATATCTTCGTTTTTTTTTAACTATGCAGTATTTTATACGCTTTATTGTAAATTTATAGCAATTTTAAATCATTTTAGTAACTTTTATTCACGTAATTTGTCGGCGAAATTTGATGCGCGCCGCCCAATAGCTGATTAGTGAAAAGAAAATTATTTAGTAACCGGAAAGAAACGTGTAGGCAGGCAAAATTTGTAAAGAAAAATACTCACCACGTGGTTTAAATAGTGTGGTGTATTTAAGCTGAAATGCAACACTGTAGGGGATGAAATTAAGGCTTTGAGAACTAAATTACCCGCAATTAAAAAACAAATATTTTTTTTACAATTTAATCAACATTAAATAATTTATTATTAAAAAAGGAACAAAATTTTCTCTGTTTATGAAATTTCACTTCAGTTCAATATGGGTTCAATTAAAGTTCCATGGAAGTGTTCTTACAAGTTCATTCATAAAATTTGTCCAGTTCTTTGGCAAATATTTTTGAACATATTGAAATAATTTCCAG
This sequence comes from Zeugodacus cucurbitae, assembly GCF_028554725.1. Taxonomy (NCBI): domain Eukaryota; kingdom Metazoa; phylum Arthropoda; class Insecta; order Diptera; family Tephritidae; genus Zeugodacus; species Zeugodacus cucurbitae. Next base: position 3,003,749 of record NC_071669.1, read on the forward strand.
CACAGTTACAAGCCTTAAGGGGTTACATGGGTTTTGTCGCGTAAAAATGGCTTATTTTCAATATTTTTTTATGTGTGTAAACATTATTAAAAAAAAAAAAAATAAAAATGTCTGACAAATTTGCTTGACATTTTGTTTTTTTTTTTTAAATAGTTGTAATTGAAAAAAAAATCCTTCGTTCAAGCACGAGTAAATTGTATCTCGAACACCTGTGCAAAATCAATTACTTCAAGATCGGTTGAGTAGTTTTCGTGAAAATTTGACAACCGACTCTGAAAACAAGGTTCCGAGAAAAGGGCGTTTACAGTTTTGAGTAACAATAATACCAGACTTGAAGCGCACACCTTCCAAAGGCTGTAACTCCGAAACTATTATTCGAAACGAGTTGAAAATTTAGGATAATATTCTTGAAATGTTGTAGAAACAAAAAAAAAAACGATTTTTTTGAACCCACGAAACCCATGTAACCCCTTAAGCCCCCAGTATGTTTGTAGTATGAGAATTTGTCCCACAACAGTGCAGTTTTTGGAATCGATCGGAATTTATATTCGCCTAAAAACTGTTAGCATACCCAAAACTACTGATTTTAAATCTCTTTGGCGATAATACTGACAACAAACGCCCAACGTGTTCAGAATTATTTTCGAAAATCAAATTAGATTTCAAAAATTTAATATGAAGCTACTAAAGGCAGTAGTTTGCTTTACAGGCTTCAAAAAATCGATTTTTTTTGTTTTGTTTTAAATCTAAATCTCTTCCAAAACTATTCAAGAATATGTCTTTAAAATTCCAGAGGCCAATTCGACATATTTTCGAAGCTAGAGCAGTTTTAGTGGCCGAGCGTCGAGCAGGTGCGAATGCTCAGGCAGACCTTTAAAGCTCGATTTTTCATTTTCACAAGTGTTAGAAAACGGTGCCGGCGATAGCAAAAAGAATACATGTCCGATCGAAAAAAAAAACAAAATGATCTAGCTTCAGTATTAAATTATCTTCTATTTGAACTAGACAAAAGTAGTTGAAGTTGGACAAAAGTATTATTTAAACTACTCGTTTTGCAACTTAGTCATTTTTTTTTTCTTAAAAAAATGAATTTTTTTTCAAACTTCGAAAAAATTTGGAATTTTATAACTTCTTCGGTAATTTTTTAGTTCATGAACAAAAGAAACTTATAAAAATTAAAAAAAAAAATTTGGTTCGACTGACCTCCATCACCGGCACCGATTTACAAGTGCTGACTCCAGAAAGGCGCTCCAGAAAAATACTTAAAACTTTGAAAAAATTTCAATATTTTTTAATAATAAATATTGTTTTTTTAGCCTTAAATATAGTACACTATCGTCTTAAAATTCCGTTTACCGCAATCATTGCCTTCCCTTTCAAAAAAATTGAAATTTTTTCAGTTTCTAAAGCAGACTACTGCCTTAAAATGTTACCCGCATAGTCTATGGATACTAAGAATCTATGGGTAGAATGAGAACTATTCCCAAAACCGTGGAGTTTATAACCCATTTTACAACTAATTTCAGAATTTCCGGGTATTTATTTGACAGAATCTATTTATACAAGTATAACATACAAATGTTTTTTTTTTTTCAAAATTTCCAACGTTTTGGCACAAGAAATTTCGTCTGAAACACATATTTTTATCCATTTAAATCCGCCCAAGAACTCATAGCATTTTCGATACTATCGATTTGTGTTGTAGAACTGATCGAAAATGCAACTAGTTTACAAAATTATAACAATTAGTTAGTAAAATCCTTGAAATTTATCTCTCTTTTCTCTAAAATAATAATAATACTTTGCAAGCCTTCTCATTGGAACAAAATTGTCCATAAAAGTTTTCCCATAAAAAAATTCCACCAAAAGAATCAACAAAATTTAAATTAATTAAAATTGTAACATTTATTTAACTCTACAAACTTTCCAACTTAATTTATGGCGGCCATTTTTCTTTGTTTTTGAAACGACATCTATATATATAAATATTATTTTTTTTTTATTTGTTATCTACAATTAGCTGCAAGTTTTTATTTCCGAATTGCTTTAATAGGCCCCAAAGGATTTTATATAATATAAATTACAGGCGAGATAAGCTTATGAACTATTTTACAATTTTTGTTTGTTTGTTTGTTAAAACCCTAGTAACTTAAATGAGTTTATGTGCAAATTCTAAGTTTGTTAGAACAGAACATAACGGTTTTTTAGTGTACACACACATACAGTTTGAAGCATAAGATTAGAAAAAGCATACTTTTTATCCTTTTTACGAAAGTTGGTTGCAAAATTAAACACACAGACAGAATATCATCTTTACATATTACATATTTATGTACAATAAGTTCTCTTCTCTTGCTTTGCAAACTTTCATTAAAAAAAATAATAATTAAATAATGCACTTGTATATATGTAGCATATATATATGTGTTATGTACATTTACAAGAATCGTAGAGTGTAGTTACTTAATTAATGTTTACTAGATTGCATTATAAACTAAGTTTGCTAAAATTGATTATGTTTAAATAACGTTAAGTTTTTTTTGTTTTTCGATTTTTTGTTTTGTTTTTTACAAATGCCAATGCCGCTTTGAGTGTTTAAAATTTTTCACGCTTCTTAAAATTACGCTTCGATGCGCACCGCTGCAGTATGTCCGATATGTGCGATTTGTGGTCGAAAATTTTCATTATTTGACTTTGTGCTTCATGTATGCCGTCAACAATGATTTTGCTGCGCTGTATGTTGCCCTGTAGGGAGAGAATGGAGCGAAATCGAAAATTCATTAAAAATATTTATCGATAATCGAAATCGAAAATGCATTAAAAATATTTATCGATAATATTCGATTTTTCTTTTATTTGAAAGCAAACAAATTTACCTTCAGCAATTCGTTTATACGCTCAGTTTCGGGATTCTTTTCATGCGTCTCCATTTGCTTCAGCATATTATTCAGCTGATCCAGTCCGTGCGATTCGTTCTCACACTGTAAGAAAGAGTTAAAGAAAAGCAGAATGTAAATAACTAAAATAAACAACTGTTATTTAACATATACACTCACCAAATCCTCCATTTGCGAGCTCAAATGGTGTATTTTCCAGCCATTCAATTTGCCCATAACATTCGTCTGATTGGCCAAATCAATAACGGTGGGCCGGCGTTCTTCGCGCGGTTTAACATCTGAGTAACGCTGAAAATGATTGTTGGCCGTCTTCCAGCTTTGCTTATAGGTCTGTAAAGCAGGCACACAAAAAAAAAACATTTAAATTATCTATTTTCGAGAAATAATTTGATTTCAACTCACATGCAGCAGCGTAAAGTTACGCGGCCGTCGCAATGTAAACTCCGTCGGTTTGGCATTCTCCTTATTACCCGTGGTGGCTGGCAGATTGTTATTCTTATGATTGCTGGTGCTATTATGTGCAACATTGACATTGCCAGCAACATTGGCATTCGCATTGTTGCCGTCATATTGGTGTGCGGTCGTACCGCTAGCAGCGCCAGGCGCCATTGAGCCGTGTACTGGCGCTAATAGCATGCCACCGTTGCCAGTTGCGGAAGGCAATTCATAGTGACTATTGTTGCCGCTATTACTATTACTCATGTGACTGGCGGCGGCTGCGGCGGCAACCCCAGTTGCTGTTGGTGGTGGGAGCGTAAGTGAACTTTGACTGTGACTCGAAAGTTGACTGTCGTTGCTATAAGTATGACAAAAAGAAAAGAGAGGAGAATGAGAGAGAAAATTATTATCGTTTGCATTTTACGCCATTCTTCTACACATTCTTACGTTGAACGTCTGTTTCTTTTGCGCGACGAACATTCAGCGGGCGCACCATTGAGACGGGCAGTACTTGTTGCCACCGGCGCATGCAATTGCGGATGATGATCCAGCGAGGAAGTGCGTGAGCTGCTCGGTGTGACCGATATGCCGCTCATGAGTACGTTATGTTGCACGTTGACATTACCATGGTGGTTTACGTACATCTGTAAGGCATAAATAATAAAATTATTGCAAATTTTAGTTTATTATGTAAAATAAGAGACTTACCTCATTGATAGGATTAAAGTGTGTGGATTCGTTTGTACCCTGTGGCATATGATTTATCATCATCATATTGCCATCTTGCATCTGTTGCTCTACGCCCGGTGAAGAATTTGCCGACACCGTGGTGGAGCCATCCGACGAAGCGGGCGACTCGGCGCGCGCCACACGCTGTGCACCAATGGCACTACCAGACACTGATGCCTGCGCACGATCCTTCTTCGCCAATGCCTCCGTTGTGAGCGTTGACGACGTGGTCGTCTGTGACGAGGCCATTGAGGATGCGGATGAGGATGCCACCGACGTGATGCTGAATGCGCTACCCACCGAGGAGGCGGCTGGCGAGCACGTTACATTTGATAAAATGGCGGCACCGCCAACATTTCCACTACCGCTACCCATGGAGAGTAAGGTGGGTGCAAGATTTTTGGCAGCGCGTATAGGTGAACCATCTGCATCGCGTTTTCGTAAGAAATTAGAGACTACCGTTGAGCCAGCACCACCACCGGTCACTTTAATCGATGTCTGCAGCGGTATGACCACATGCTGACCCTGTGCGCCCGTTAGTGTTGCGGTGGTGGAGCTATTGCCAACATGATGTGCGCCCGATGCTACTGAAGCGGGTATTAGTAGCTGTTGGCCAGCTGTAACACCGCTGTGCTGCAACAATTGCTGCGTTGCCTGCGAGACGGAAATCGAATCCGCCGATATTGTATTGGTGGAACTGGCATTAACCACGCCCTGCGGCGCTGAAGGCAGTTGTGCGCTGAAACGCAGTGGCACCGCCTGTATTTGGGATCCTGTCGCGCTGGACACCGGTATTTGTAGTTGTCCAATCGAGCGCCCGCCTGTCGATGGCACTACCGTAAATGTGGCCGTTGAGTTGCCCGCGTGCGAAGCGGCGGATGCAGCGAAGGGCAATGATGAGATGGCCAAATTGGAGGCAGACACCGCATTCGCCAGCTGATTTTGCGTTATTGGCAAAGTGCTGCTCGTTGCAGTGGTGGTTGTGAGCGATAGCACGCCAGTGGACACTTGCACTGAGCTCGCCGGCACAGATTCATAATAAATAGTGCCGCCTGGTGGCAGAAAAGCACCACCTGAGGTGGGTATATTGCCACCACTACCACCACCACCGGTCGCTGTGAGCACCGTAGTATTGTTGCTTGACGCCGACGACGTCGCATGTAAATTGGTGGCACTTACGCTGACACTCGGTCCATGTGTGCGATGCGCTGTGTTCGCTTGATGTATGTACACACTCGGTGGTCCGGCGCTGCTTGTTATGATGCTAGCGCCACTTGGCACGCTATTGTTATCCAAATTGCTTGCATTCGATGCAGTCATCACTTTGCCCACTGTTATAGCGCCGGCATTTTTGAGTGGTGTTATGGTGCCCGTGAGAATATTGCTGCCGCGCGATGTTATGGCCAAGGGCAGTACAGTGGCGCCACCTCCAGCGCCAGATGACACTAAGTTCTGCGTGGTTAACAGTTGTCCAGCCTGTGAAACATTCACCAATTGTGCGGCGGACAGATTTGTAACACCGCCGCCACTTGATGTGGACGTACTCGTTGATAAAGCGGGCGAATTGTTACCACCACCACCGCCTAACGATGATTGTATGCTCGTCGTTACGTTCTGTTGTGGTGGTAAATTGACGCCCACTTGTGTTGCATTGCCGCCGCCGCCAGCGGGTAACTTACCCAAACCGAATGGTGTTATAGTCAGTGAGGGTTTGGCTGTCATCGAAACCGGTTGCCGTAGACCAGAAACTATTTAGAAAAACATTAAACACAAATGGAATTAGTTAAAGTGCTCTGTTACTATTTATGCTCGATTTACTTCATTAAAATAATAAACACTGCTTTGTTTTTGTTTTTGTAGTTATTGATATTACACACACATAAATTGAATTTGTTGCGATAAAAGTGCGAATAACAATTCACATTAACGTTACGTCTGGCAAATACAATATGTCACTAGTAATGCTGATTCAATGAAGTTATCTGTGTAACATACACCTCACACCGTCCGTAGTTTGTTGGTCAGACTACATTATTGCGACAGAATTTTATTAACGGCATAATACACACGCACAGAATAGACATTTGCAAATTCTATATTGTAAACACAGCCTTACATTTTAATTCACTTCAAATTAATCAACTTTTACTTTCATAATAGAGAAATATTGAACTTAAACCGAAAATTTGCGTGTCTCGTGTAACAATCAAAATAAGTATTTATTTTTGTTCAAAACCAGATTTAAATTCATTTAGTTACACATTTGAATTATTTCATCTCGTAAACTGCATTGAAATTGTGAAATTATTACAATAAAATATAAGATAATGTGCATATATGAGTTGTACAAACACACTCACCGAGTTTGCCCGTGCCTGATGTGTTGACAATAATGGGCTGGAACATGACATTGCCCGAAATGCGACCCGTTGAGCCAATAAGCGGTTGCGTAGAACTGCCCGGCTGTTGTTGCAGTTGTATTATACGGGTGGTGGGTAAATTCGATGTCGGCATGACATTGTTGCCAACACCTGTTGTTATGCCACTCATAGTTGTATTGCGTGGCGAATTATTAGAATTTGTATTGCCCTGGCCCACCACAGTATTAACACCGCTACCGACAACACCACCACCGACCGGTTGTATGGTTGATGTTATGTTTGGTGCACGTATACTTATGCTGGTCGTGTTCAACTTGGCGGCAGAGAAAGATTTCGGTATAGGTATAGGGCGTATTTGGCGTGATGTTGTACCTGCCACGGAAGTACCTGCGCCAGTTAGTTGTGTGGCCACAGCAAGTCGCTGGCCAGCTGCTAGTGTCGGATTGAATTGTTGCGTTTGCTGCGTAAGTGGCTGTGACGTTGCTGCCACATTCGATGAATAAACTAATGTGGCTTGATGTTGACGTGGTGGCAGCACAGTAGCTAAGGTTGCAACGTACGTTTGCTGTTGCTGTGACTGTGGCTGACTATGTGACACTCCAGCTGATGACACTGCTTGAATTGTAGCTATTGAAAAGTAAAAAAAAAAAGTTTAAATAAAAAAAAATTCTGAAATAATTTTTATGTTTAGACTTACATTGTTGCTGGTTTTGACCACCGCCTGCCGTCTGCACAACTGTCGGCGGCGTGGTAGCAAGCACTGTGCCGCTAACCGATGTTCCGAGACCACCGCCAATACCAGCGTTGTTGTAGGCGCCACTAGTTGTGGTCATGCCCTGTGCAGTGATTATACGTTTTTGTGCTGGCTGTGGTATGGTTCTTATAAGTTGTACTTGTCCGCCCGTGTTGGTTTGCATCCAAGTTGTACTAGTTGCCGGCGATATGACCGAAGTCGCTGGCGATGCTGTATTACGATTGACAGCGGCAGGACCACGCACAAAACTACCCGCTGTTGTTAGCCCCGTCACCGTTGCACCGGCACTCATTGTTCCGGTACCCGGGCCTGTACGTATTGGTGTTATAAGCCTTTGTCCAGCACCCACTGGTGTCATTTGTGTAGCCGTTACACCCGCACGCGGCAGATATGTGGTTTGTGTGACCGGTCTCGTTACAGTTATCGATGTATTGGATACAGTGCGCGAAGTGACGCCCGCAACGCCCGCTGGTAGTGCTGTGATCTGCGTACGGCCCACACCTGTGGCACCTTCGAATTGTTTGATCGGTATAATATTGGTGGGCATGACAACACGCACCTGTGTCGATTGTCCGCCCGCGCCAATAGTACGAATAGCTGAAGGCGATTGTGCTACATTAAGGGCAATAGGTGTGCCGCCAATAGATGTCGCTATAGCGCCACCAGCTGTAGTCATTTTTATAGCGCCAGCTGTTGAAACGCTGCTGGTCATTATAGTGCTAACGCCACTCACGACGTTATTTCCAATTTGTATATTTCCACCACCAGTTGAACTGGTGTTAATCATATTGCCGTGTGAAATTTTTGCTGAAACTGGATTAAAAGAATATGGATGGATTTGTGCTGTTTTAATAAACTGCAGGGGAGCATGATGAGTATGGTTTTGACTGTAAGAATGGGGCTGATTGTGTGAATGGGAATGTATATCACTGGTAGGTAGGTGTGCAGTGTGTACGGGTGAATGGATAGGGGGAGTTTGTAAATTATTTGCACTTGATGTTGTTGTATAGGGATTGGGTAAAATTGAAATATTGTGCGTTTGTTGTTGGTGTCTTGCAATTGAAGTTGTTGTAGTCGTAATAGTTGATGTCATTGGAGATTGGAGAGCGGACACTGTTGAATGCACTGTTGCCTGATGTTGTTCGTTTTGATGAATGAGGTTAGGTTGTATGAAATGGGTTTTTATGTTTTTTTGTGCTTCTGCGAAAGAATTATACAAGCAAAACAAAGATAACAAGTTGTAGAATTTGCGTGCTACTTTTAACAATACAACTACACTCATGGAACACTATATTTGGACATATATTATTTCGAATATCGAGTAATTCGAAATATGAAGAATTAATATGTGGAAAATGTCACACTTTAAATCTACATAATTATGATTTTTACAAGTTGTTGTTTTTATTATCAGAACAAGGATTACATACATATAACATGGGTACGCGGGAAATCAGTTTTTATGCTACAGTGAAGAAAAACATGTGAGCATTTCATTTAGAATACATAGCATTTTTGCTATCATATTTTTGTTAGTTTCGGAAAATTTTTATAACGCATATTTAAATTAATAAGTCGACAATAACAACAAGTATAACTATAATATACGTGTTTTTGTTACGCTCTATGAAGAAATTATATATATTTTTACATGACATTAGCCAAAATAATAAGAAATTTCAACGCCACGACAACACTGCAACGATAACACCAATTGGAATGGAGAGGAACGATGGGAATAAGTTTTGGTACAGAACGCGAATACATAAGCAAATGGAAAATAGCAAACGCACACACAAATATGCTATAAAAACTGCAATACATAAAGGCAATCGCAGTTCTTTATATACGTTGAGCGACGGATACAAATTATAACCAAACATGTGTAAGTTTGTGTCAAATACGTACATTTGGGGCTCTATTTTTTTAGATCCTAATATAAAATGTGTGAATTTTTGTCTGCACTCACCTCCCGTTGACTGCGTTGCTCCCATACCAGCCAAATTAGAGCCTAGAGTTCCACTTGAATTTCCACCTCCGGGTCCCCCGCCACTTCCTACACCACCGCCACCCCCTACACTGCTACCTCCTGGTCCAGGTGCTCCACCGCCACCAGTTCCACCACTCGCATCCACCGTACTCATTTTATTTAGAAACGCAGTATATTTATTGATAAAAATGCTAAAACAAATGTATTTTACTTAATTTATATTAATCGCACACACATTACGTTTATCAAAATTCGTATGTAGGTACATATATTTTTTTTACTAGTATCACTTTCAAATCACCACCCTATGGTTTATAAATGCGTACCAACCTTGCTTTTATTTAAACGTTTCAGAAAACGTTAATTTTACACTGTATTTGTTGAATTTTTTAATTTACACTGATTACTGAAATCTTAATTGGAAAATTTTTAGCTTTTCCCTCGTCTACATACGGTCACTTTTCTATGTGTGTACTTTGAAAATGTCTGCCGTATACTGAAACGAAACATACAAAGAGGAACGTGTGGTAAAAGTGGAATTTGCTAAAGAGTTGCCAGATTATGCATGCATAAGTATAAAAGTAAATTGAGTTCCTAACCTATGAAGTTGGGAGTCATTTTACAATGTTTACGTGAAAAGTAATATACAGCTATATATATGGTATTACAACTTCTTTATAAATTATTTAAAAACATATTTTTATGAAGGGTTTATATTAAATTATTCGCAATTGTAACCTTAAATGGCAATAAATGGCTTTGCAATTCCTGCTAACCCAAACAAACTATTGTGAATTATATTTGTAGTTGTTTACATTTTGTATAACCTCAGTACCCCATTCTATACATAAAATATTTATGTTTTGTTCTCTTTTTTATTGAAAATGTTAACGGTTCATTTATTAGACATCATTTTTATTAAACGTAGCTTAAAATTGTAAATGAATTGTTAACAACTTCCGTAGCAATCAACCATTTCCACTGCTGACGGGAGTTGTCTCCTCCTCTCACATGGGTGGTGGCGGTACCGGTAACACACCCATTGGCGGTGGTGGTGGTACTCCATTGAACATGTGGTGTGGGCGTGGTGGTCCGGGCATTGGGAAACCACCAGCAGGTCCAAGACCACGATGCATTTGTGGTGGCGGAGGTGGTATGATTTTTGGTTCAAATTTGAAGGAGAATTGTAAGAAGAATTGCTTTGTATCGCGATTCCAATGTGTCCAAAATTTACCCTCGGTTTTTTCAACTTCACGCGATGGCACCTTAAATGCAATAGTTTCATATGGCTCCGCAGCAAATAGCAAATATTGCCATTTACGATCTGGTGGTTCGATTTTTTGCTCATAAGCGGACATGAAACGATGACGAGGTATGATACCTTCGGTGATCTCAGGATAATCAATTTGGAAAAGTAAAGATTGTTGCCCATTACTGGGTTCACGTTGCTTAGTCACACGATAACCAGGGCGACCAATTTTAACGAATTTTTTCGGTTCAACTCGTGGTTTCTCCGGTGCTAGCATGGAGGGTGCTTCCTTGGCTTCCTTTGCAGCACGCCGCGCCAAGTTCTCTTGATGTTTTTTTCCCTGCGTATGTGCCAAATAACTGCCCTCATTGTTGTGAAGTGTTAGACAAAGTTTACATTCATATGAACCCAAATGATTTTTCATAAAATATGGATCCTTGTTCAAGTCAATTGTTTCCAACGCTACAGAAGAAAAAATAAAGTTGTAATTGATGAACTAGTAAAAGCATAAAAGAAATTGTCTCACCTAGTTGCCTTAGCCGCTCTTTGCGATCACGGTTTGTTTCCGACCATGATGCAACTCCACCGCTGCCGGTTTTTCCACCGGCTCTGTTTTGGAAATCCATTTTCTAAACTATTTCACACCAATAAGTAGACACTATAATATGTTTTCAAATACAGAAAAATTAATTCAATGTGCCTTCATATGTATAGTTTACAAAATTACAATGTCAAAAACTGATGTGGAACTGTCATTTATTATTTCGTTTCATTCCTGACACTTTAACAGCGTTGCCGAATGGAACTACAAACTTATGAATAATTGCTAAACGTTCAAAAATTCAAAATTTACACAGAAATTATAAAACAAAAATGAAAAAAAATAATTAAAATTTATATTTATATTTTAATTTGTTTCTTTGCATTTTATGATTCCTATATTATTATTTCTCGCATATGTGTAATTAAAATTTGTAACTGATTTTCGTTTATACACCCTGTGTTCTGGCCCATTCTCAAATACCTTCGCCGTAGTTTGTGACATTTGTAAGAATTTTTCTTCCGACAGTAGACAACGAGGTGCGCGTTAAAGCTTTAAAAATTAATTAATGAAGGTTTTTAAATATCATTGAGTACCTACTTAATATAATATAAAAGTGTTAAAAGTTTTCCATATATTTATGTGTTAAATTTGCGTGATTTCATAAGCACGTGCGTTTCATTTATTCGTGAATGTGCATATGCTCGTGTTTTTTTCGAAACCTCTATGAAATATTTCTGCAAGCGAAAAGATCAAAAAGGCGTAATTGTTTGAAGCATTTAGCTGATGTAATATATATGTATATAATGTAAAAATCAAAATTGCAAAACAAGTGGTTTAATAATTAAAGATGAGTGCTAGTGAGGCGTTAAATGTTGGTGTAACACCAAAAGTGTCTCTTACAGTGGACAATGTGATTACTATGAATAACCGAGCAGCAACAAATTTCAATGAGAGTGTCGATACTGCGGCTGATTGCGGTAGTGTTAATAATGCTCAATTATCTATCAGCTCAACTACAAATGATGTTGAATGTACGACAAATCCTGTGGACGAAAGTCAATCTCAAAATGCTAATATCGTTCAGCATTTGAACCAGACACAAGTTACGCATACTCCTACTACTTCAATGGATGCAACAGTCTCTAAGCAAAATCAAAATCCTAACGGTGGCAAACGTGTCATACGAAAAATTATGGTAATTGATCCGAAAAAATTGCAACAAGCTGGTTTAGATCGCAAATTGGCCGAAGCCATCGGTAGGCAAAAGCTAAAAGCATTGGCTAAGGAAAAGAAAAAGTCTACACAAACTAGTGTTGCTCCGAAATTGCAATTAAATAATACTTCAAATGAGTCCAAATCTCAGTTTAGTGCCAAACTGGCTAATACACCAATGCAAGCAGAAATTTCGTCATTAATTGCTACAACTGCACAAGCCGTCGTACCAGCAATCGCAACTACAACATACACTGCTACAAGCAATTCTACGCCAAATACAACTAATTCAACGCAACAAATATTTAATGCTATAAAACCGCTGGAATCATTGAAAAATTGTCTTTTAGTACCAGCTGCAACGGAAATAGTTGTTCCACCTATAATTAATGCTTCGCCAATGAATGCAACAATTGCAGCTCAAACGGGTAAGTAAGATCTTCATTATGACTAACAAAAACGTATATGTCCTAAACAAATTATGAGTCTTTAAATAATATATATCTAATATTCTGATTAAAAATCTATAGTATGGCAAACATTTATCCACAACATATTTCATGCACGCGTGGCTGAGTAGTTAGTGTTGTTGTTCGTTAAATTGTAGGTCGCGAGTTCGAGGCGTGGTTGCATTTGAGCACTTCATAGTTATATACAGTTTTTTTATTCGTTTTTTATACATCGTCATAAAACTTTTTTGCTCAAAAATAAAAAAATGCAATATGCGCTTGCTTTACTTTCTCTGCATAGTTGAGTCTGTGTCTAATTCCAGTGTCATTGTTATATGTATAATATTTTTAGTATATGTTTTATTTATAAACACTATTAGTATGCATTTTGTAGTTGTTGCTTAAAAATATGATTTATTGCACGTTGCATATTATTAGAGTGCTGCATTAGCTTAAATTCCAAAATTCTGTGAACTGTTTACATTCATAAATCCTTTGTGGATTTTTATTTTTGGAATTACGGACACAAGAAAATATTTTAAAATAGTTTTCTGTTGTTACAACACTAAAAACAAACACTTTTCAAACTGTTTTTAATATTTTGTCTTAAAAAAAAATCAATGCATTTTCGATGTAAATACATAGCTAAATTTTTGTTCCGAATTTGAAAAAAAAAAAAAATAATAATAATATGCATATAACCATGTTACCATATTAAGTGCTACATAAAATTTATGTTATGTTTAAAGCGTGCACCATAAAAGGGTAAATATTTTTTTTTATTACCTTTTTGTTAAAATAATTGCTAGATATGTGGCGTTTGTTCGGCATTTTTGGCATGCTTCGCTAGCTTAAGTATGAAATGCGGGGGTGTAATTAACGGTAGCTGTACTTAGGGTCATAGTTCGAATCCTGTTAATGGGTAGATAAATCTTCAAAATCTCAAGTTTATATTTTCAATAATATTTTTAAAAGGTAACAATTAAAAAAATGCGAAAAAAGAGTGAGAGTGAGGTTAAAAAATATGTATACAAATGTGTGCGAAAAAATGTAAAAAAAAAATAAAAAGAAAGCCTTTTAATATTTTTGAGACCATGCTTTATAAAATATATAATAGAATTCAAACAGAATTAACTCACTACTCACAAGTTAAATTCTGCTTAAAAGTGGTTTATAATATTTTTCTATATACAGAGAAGTGAATTAATCTAGTAATTTTTTTGCAGCTTCCAAGTCGCCTACAGTTGAACGGAAAGTTTTTGTTACACCAAAGATAACCATAACGCGACCCGGCGAAGAATCACCTACACTGCGTATAGTGCCCGAGCACCGCTTAGAAAATGTGAAATATATATTACAATGCAAGATTTTGAAACGACAGCAATTGGCAGCTATAAAGGCACCGCAATCACCAAGCGTTGCAAACGTCTCGAAGTCACCACATACTCCAACTACAACTGAAGTAATCTGTAATGAACCTAAGTCAGCAATGGAAGAGTTCATAAACATTTCGAAAGTGCAACAATCGAAGAAACCATCACCGGCTAAAACACCACAGGATATAGCACGTGTACTCGATTTTAGTGCTGATGCTGCTACTGCAAGTGCCACATCTTCCAATGCAAAAGAGAACAAAGTGGAAAAAGGGAACGCAAATAGTCCCTTACATATAAAGAACTACAGTTTCCATGCAGCCAAAGTGTCGTCCGTAAAGGAGGAAACTGCTGGCACACGTGCTGTTGATGTTGCGCGCTTAGTTGGACGCATTGGTAATGTAACAATGCGCAAAACCGTTGCACAGTCCCCAGACAAAGCGCTTAATACCACACAGTCAATGGAAATACCAAAAGCGACTATACGTTGCAAGAAACTACCAGTACAAAATAAGCAGAACCGAGCAGAGCTTATTCAAAAGGTCATAAAGCAAAGTCCAGAATCAAAAGAGAAAGCCAAAAGTGCGCCATTGATAACACATACAAATGTAGGTTTAACATCCGCAGAGAACACATCAAGCACGCTCTTTAAAGACCCACCAAAGAAGCCAACAGAAACGCTTCACGATACGGCCGCTACTGTTGCCACCACTGACAACCAAAACAATGAACATTCACAATTTAACAATTTCCCACTCTTTTCTCCGCTAAAACAACCATTTCCGGTGGTTACACACTCGCAAGATTTGCCTCTACCCACAATTTCAACATTCAAGACACCCTTCCCAACGACCCTGATTAAAGTCGGCCAAATGGGACAGCCGCAGAGCGATGCTGCAGAGAAAACAAACGAGAATTTCTTGAAAAACACCTATTTCGTAACACCTGCTGTTCCAATCCCCATTACACAAGCGCCAAAAAGTCTGATTGTATTGGAGAACAAAGTTCTATCACAAGATGAGAAGATTGATCTAACGGCTTTGGGTTTTGGTACACCGAAAATAGAGTCAACACCCGAAGTAACAATGGACACAAGTGAACCAAAGGCAACTACACAAAAAACGCAGGAAACAAGTTCAAGTCCAAGTTCCCAGACGAAAGTCTTGCCAAGCTCGTCTGTTTTGGTGAAAAATGTATTGCCACCAAAGGGGGCCAAATTTAATAATCGCACTATTGTCTCGATGGATAAATTGAAGTTGTCATCGGATAAGATAGCTGAGCTTGTCAAGGCCATACAGCTTAAGAATGCAAACTCAGCCAAACATTTTCTTGTCGTGCGTAAAACTGAAAATGCGACAAAGACCAGTGGAAATGCTGAGGAGTTGGGTAATGTAAGCATGAATGAAACCAGTAGTTCCCAAATTAATGTAGCAGCTCCAACCCTGATAAAACCACAAACAAATACAGCGAGTGTAGATTTCCCGGCACTTTACAATAATGCGGCGATTTCAATACAAAAACTAACCGAACCCCCCATAAACCAAACACCAAACATTCCCATGGCACCGTTATCAGAGTTTTACAAAGGTACTACAATACATAATGATAGTCCACAACAGCAGCTTTCAACAACAACAGTTGCCACGCCCTTCACAACCGATACCGCCACTGTAGTATACCCAGAAGCTAAAAATCTAGCGGTTCCACAATTCAAAAACCCCTTGCCGCCCAATCCGCAGAAGTTTGCTGATTCAGATCAAAATGCGCACAACAAATCTTCCGTTTGTCTGTTAGATAGTGGCGATGAATCGGATGCGCCGTTATCTGCTGTGGACTTCATTGCTTCGTTGGCGGCTGAGAATCCCATAACTGAGGATATGCAATTGGAACTCTCACCGGAAGAACTAAATTTGAATGCTTCGTTCGCAATGAATTTCTCACCTCTGCGTATTCCGTACCGCGATCGCACAGAGAGCGTGAAGAGTGAACTAATTGAGCAAGATATATATGATGCCTGTAATGTGCCAAATGCCGAAAACTTGCCCGAGTTATTTGAGCCCGAAATGGCTTCCGACGAAATGCAAATCGGTAAAATCATCACTATCAGCGAGGAGAATATTCTCAAGGCGGTTGCTGCTTCAAACAAATTGGAAATCAATAGTGAACAAACAAAAGTCGGCACTCAAGAAGTATTCAAACTCACAAAGAGCACCGAACGTCTTGACACGATACATGAGGAGACACAAGACGATAATATGGAAAATGTAAATAATCTAGATGTTGTAACAACGGATAGTTTAACGGAGTCAACAGTGGGTCCAATAATTGTTAAAAATATTGAAATTGGTGCAATCGATAGTTTTGAAGAAAGTAGCTCAACTGGAGTAATTGTGAAGAATATCGATAACGGTATGAGAGAATCTATTAGACAAATCGGTGAAACTGTTGGTGCTGTAGTTTCGGACACCAATCCAGTTCAAATACTACCCTTAGCGGATGCAGACTTGGCAAAAACAACTATCGTGACTGTGGAAGAAAATATTACCGATGCAGACAAAACTGAGAGCAAAACATCGGAGGAACCGTTAACTGTCAACGCAATAGAGACTAGTCAAGCAACAGCTTCAATACCGGATGTGGATCATAAACATACAGAAATCGTACCATCGGTCGAAGTCAACGCAAACGTTAACTCAGCAGCTGTGGAAGGAAAAAATATTGCTGAAGTACCTAGTCCTCATAAGCCCAAAATTTTAGGTGAAAGTGTGAAAGAGGTTGGTGGAACAACTAGCACCGAAGGTGACACTGGAAACACTCAAACGGAAGCTGAATGTCCAGGCGAGCCCACGGAAGTCTCCACATTGACTCCGGTTCCTAATAACCACTTGACTATTGAAAAGAATGTTGTATCCAGTGAAAATGTGAAGACTGCTGTTGGTGAAAATTCAAATGCTGCGCCAAGACGCCTACCACGCTTTAAGAAAGGCAAAATCAACTTGGTTCAACGCAAGAAGACAACCGCAAGTGTACCGGAAACGAAACGGGAAACAAAAGCGTTGCCTAAAAATACGAACGAGGCGTCTTCAGTTCAAAAATCAGATGAAAAAACTATCGAAGAGACAGTTATCACATCTGAATTGAACAGAGAGGCTAAGAAAGGCGAAGAAAAGCTGAATGAAGATTCAAAAGTAAATGAGAAAGAAGTTGTAAAGTCGGTATCCCAAGATATAAAAGAAGCGTCTTCCGACGGAATACTAAATGAGAAAGAAGTTGCTATCGAAGAGACTGTGGTCACATCTAAATTGAACAGAGAGACTAATGAAGATGTAGAAAAGGTGAATGAAGATCCAGAACTAAATGAGAATGATGCTCCTTCGATATCACAGAATATCAATGAGGTGTCTTCAGACGAAAAACTAAATGATAAAGTATCTAGTATAGAAGAGATAGATATCGCTGACCCATCTAGTCAGAACAGAGAGGCTAATGAAGGAGTTGAAAAGAAGAACGAAGATCTCAAAGTAAATGAGAAAGAAGCTACTATAGAAGCAAAGTCAGTATCTCAAAATATCAACGAAGCGTCGTCGGACCAAAAATTAAATAAGAATGAAGCTGTTGTAGAAGAGATCGCTATCCCATCTAGTCTGGACAAAGATACTAATGAGGAGGTAGAAAGTATTAATAAAAACACTGTACAAACTAAAGAAGTGAAAACCGTAGTCAAGGATTCAGAGACACTATCGCACACTTTGCCTGAAAATGTTGATGTAAACGTGAGTGCAGCTACCGGAGAAGTGCTAGTCGCCGAGAAGAATACTGTTTTACTTGCATCGGAAAGTGACCGATCAACTAGTGAAGCTGCCGCGTCTGACATTTCCGTACCAAATATGCCATCTAACAACGAAGCACCAATGAAATCAGGTGAATTAAAGCGTAAAACTGCGATAATATCCGAACTATTGCATCCACCTAAAATTCGCAAGCGAAAATCCATTGGTACGGATATCAAAGCTGATTTATTAGCTGACAAATCTTCTTCTACTGATAATCTACTTTTGAGTGCTGTAAAGGCAGCTGGAGAGGAAACTAAAGTAACTCCAGCCAAAAATCCATTTAAGAAGACCACAGTAGAGGCCATCGCTGATCAATTGTCTATAAAAGGAATAAATAATCTTTTGACTAAATTTAATAAAGATCAGAATACGAGTGAGCTTGAAAATGCTGATTCTGGTAAAACAAGTAAAGAGAAAGAAGAGGAAGTGGCGAGTGCAGAAGGAAATTTGAAGGAAAATAACACTGAAAAGAAGCTACCGGAAAATTGTGAGCAAAAGACTGACCGACTTGGCAATTTAGTACAACAGGAGGCACATGGTCCAAACATTGCGAACGGTAGTGAGTTGCAGTCCAATGCCAAGAATTCTGATGCTTCAGTAAGTTCTGCATTAACTGCGACAGCAGAAGTTCATGAGACTTCAAATAACTGTGATATTTTACATGTGATAACCGAAGAAAAGCCACAGGAACAAAATTCCACTGAAAAGGCGCCGAAAGCAGGCACTTCATTAGCTGAAGATGTTGCAAAACCTGGAAATGTGAAATCTGATTTTCTAGGTTTCAACCATAATTCGCCAAGTACACATAATATTGAGAATAATCTGCAGCATATACTCACAATAACCACCAGTGCTGAGAAGACGAAAACACGCGAAGTGAACTATAGCACTACGGAGCGTGAGAGCCCACACGTCTCACTAAGTGATAGCTCGGTGAAAAGCTCTTCCGCTACTGGCAAGACTACAACGAGAAAGTCAAAGCTTGCACAGGGACGAAAGTCAACGAACCGACGTGTGCCGTTAAAGAAGCGTTGGGGTGTGTTACATGAATCAGATGATGACATAAATATAACCGATGATACATCGCCGGCGGATGATGACGAGGAAGAAGACAATGAACCTGGTTTAACAGCATCAGATAAAGCTAAAGAGTCAGATATGAACAAAATTAAAAGTCCTAACAGTGATAGCGAAGGAAAAAACGTGGAAGTAGGGAAAGAAAAGGAAGGTTCAATAAAAGAAGCGATAGCCACAGCTACCAACGTAACAGATCAATTGTGTTCTGAGAGTAAGAAACGTAATAGATGCTCTGAAGATAGCACAGACACTGTAGAATATGCAGGTGATACTGTTATTGTTGCTGAGAGTACTACAACTGAAGATTCACAAGCGCCAAGTAAAAAGGTACGCTTGGATGTTAATTCTGAAAATGTAACTACATCGAAAACTGCTGAAAACCCAGATAGTGCTGCTGTAGAAACTGAAACAGAGGTATCCGAGAAGCCACAAGAAAATGTTTTGGAGCAAACCTTGCAAGACACTGCAGCAAATGAGGTCACACACGTTGTAAATAGTCCCAACACGAGTACACGTGCTTCGGTGGATTCTGTAATAAGTATTAAAGAAACAAAAGCAAGGCCTAGATCAAAGGGGGGACGTAAACATAAACCTAAAACACCCCTTATTGACTCAAGTCATGCGTCGGCTGTGGAAGAGAGCACAGAAACAACTAAATCTGTTGATAATAAAGATGTTTCCTTGCATGGAACTGCGACAGCAATTGAAGAAGATTTAACGAAGAAGAATGCAGTGGTTAATGAGAAATCTTCCGTGCGTGAAAGCCGTTCCAAAACACATGAAAACAAGAAAGCGGTAGCCAAAGAAGGCGAAACCGAGACTTTGCAAACTAAATCTGGTATAAAGAGCGGTAGGAAATTAAAAGTGAATGCTGCTGATACAACAACGCCAAAAGCAAGCCTGGTAGTTGAAAGTGAACTTGCCGAACCGACTGAAAACAGCATTGATTGTTCAATGAGCGAAAGTGTGAAAACGGCGACTAATGAAAGGAAAAAGCAGAAACGTGCCGTTCAACAAGAGTTTACAACCTCCACACCTACTATAGAACAGACACCGGAAGCAAGCACCAACAAGCGCGGTAGAAAGCGCAAGTTGGTAGAGGAACCAGTTGTGGAAGACAAAAACGAAACAGTGACAATTGCAGAAAGTACACCAGTGGTGCGTAAAAAGCGTGGACGCAAACCAAAATCATCGCTTCCTAATGACACCGAAGATGTGGTTTGTAACGGTGTTGCGGAAGCTGAGAAAACAATTGATATTACGCAGGAAAGCTGCCAGCAAGACTTGAACGAGACGCTATCTCAGACAAGTCTTAATATAACTGAAGCTGCGAATGCGACAACTGAGTTTGAGACACCTTTAAAAGTGCCAAAAAAACGTGGACGCAAGCCGAAAGCTCTACTGGCCACACCTCACATACCAGCGGACAGCGAATCGCCAAAACCAACTGAAAAATCGCAAGGCCGACGAGGAGAAGTGGTGGATCTTGAGACGCGCGGCACATTTAATGAACGCCTCCTGCTGATAACCAATCGCTCGCAGCTGGAGACAGACGAAGTGCTCACAGCAGAGTCCAAAGCAAAGAAGTCGAAAGCAAGTTGGATTAATTGTGGACTCTGCTTGCAAAAAATGGAACGCGATGCCTGGGCGAATCATTTGGCCACACATTACGGTGTTGGTTGGATAGTGGGCGAAATGACACCAATTGTGAGTACAACAAAAATAAATAAATTTTTAAAGATTTAAATTTTTAGTTTTAAATTTTTATCGTAAATTTTCCAGAATGTTACAATCCGCAACGAAGTCTTGAAAGCCATGACCGCTTTCTTGAAAGTAAACGCTGGCAAATATCCGCTGACCTGTCGCATGTGCCAGCGCACCTATCGCTCAGCTTTGGGCACCCTGTTGCACATTGAAGTTTGCGGTGCAACGGACGCGCGCGTACCCTGTGATTACTGCAAAAAAGAATACTCGAAGTTGAGTGTTGTTAGTCATATGCGTTTGTGCAGCAAGCGCGTGGAGGTTGAAGAACCTGCCGAAACTGCGACGGAGGCTAAAGAGGACGCAGATGTTAGCAAGAAAGCTGTTTTGAACAATGTGGGACGACTGAAGCGGGCTTCAGTGCAAAAGTAAGTTATTGTTGTTATTAAGGGTGTTTTGGTAGAGTGAGCGACTCTATATCATAGTCTGGGATATTTGAGATTTTAATACCGTTAGTTGTGGAACTTAGGTCCTTAAATCCATTTATGGTCGCCGGTACTTATCAAGGTTCTAATCCGACTTATATTTTTTTTATTCCAAAAAGGGCGGAGAAAATGCTGAAAGCTTTCGGTAGTGACTCGCAAAGTACGGGAATATTTTCGACCAAAGATGCCAAGAATGTGAGTACTGCTTGCTGTAAATACCTCGTATGTGTGCAGATTCTTATTTATTTCCATTTCGTAGCATGTTGAGTTCGTTGCCCCCGTGGAGCTGGAGAAATTGTTGGAAAAATGTGCGAAAGACTTAGAAACGACTGGATCGGCTAAATGTCCCGCACAGGGTTGTAAATTCACAGCCAAGGAGCTAAGCGCTATTAAAGCACACCTCGCAAGCTGTGAGTTAAAGGACACCATTACCAAAGGTGTTTATAACTGTAAGATTTGTGCGAAATCGTCAAAAACCTATCGTATCGCCAAATATGTGATAAAACACATTTTGCAACAGCATAAGAGCACAGTGGTCGATGAAGAGTTCGAAGCCGATGGCTCGGATTGCGGCATTAAAACCGATGATGAATCGAGCGGCGATGATGATGATGTGTCTTCAGGCGTAGATTCGAATGAGGAGAGTAATAATAATGATAATGAGAGTGATAATTCCTCGGAAGCGGGAGAAACGCGCAAAAATGTGAAGAAGAAGAAGACTGTGAAGAAGAGGGCAACAACAAGTGCGGTGTTGTCAAACGCCATAACGGCAGATAGACGTAAGTGTGGTTGATTTTTATGGTGAAATGTGGTGAATTCTTAATTTTTTTTTTATTATACAGTGCATCCACCGCGTGAATCGGATTATAGTGGCACCGCGCAACTGCTGTGGAAAGAATTGTAAGTTGCATTTGTTTTCTTTCTTGCAAACAATTTTCAATTTCATTACTTCTTATTATTATTATTTTTAGTTCTTCAGAGAATTATAGCGCGGTACCGTTATTTACCGATGTCGACGTGAAGTACAAGATTTGCGCACGCAGTGACTATGAGAGCTATATACCAGATATGGAAAGCTCCATGAAGTTCCATTATAAGTCCGACTTAAAGCTGAGCAAAGGCGCAACGAAAGTGTGTTTTGGCAAAGCAGCGGAACTGAATTGGTCGCAATTGCAGCTGCTTGAGACGATGTCCGTGAAGAGTAAGTAGTGAAGCGTTTCTTTTTGACTCCAATCCCTAACACACACAACATTTCAGATGAACAATTCACGTTTCTCGGTGAAGCCATAAACACCGTAACCTGGGTGCCCTTACCTGCGGATATCAAAGAGCAATATCTGCTCATAAGCACACGTCGCGCATATACACGCTTCAAGTGCCCGAAAGTAGACAACACCTTACTTTGGCTGTACAAAGTCACATCGGCAGAGCAGTCGAAATCATTCGACCTCCAACTACAATATGCCATCAATATACCGGATGGTCCCGTACACTGTTTGACTTTTCTGCCCAGTGGGGGTTATGATGCGCAGGCAAATCGTCTGGGTTTGGTGGCTGTGGGCACAGCAAAAAATACCATTGCAGTGTATGCGTTGCCTTTGTGTGTGGAAAATGAAATGTTAGATGAAGAAACTCCAGAGAATTCTACGCCTAAGTTCACAACGCTGCAATTGGAGCCAGCTTGGCGTTTGGCGTTAGATCTCTCCAAAAAAGACTTGAGCCAACATCCGTTTGTTGACACACAATGCACTGCGCTGTGTTGGTCTGAGGTGTGTAAATGCAATTCACCATTATTTTGAATTTTATTATACTTTTTTTTTCAAATATAATTTCAGTTTTCTGGCCATCTGCATATATTTGCGGGCTTCTCCAACGGCTGTGTCGCCTATTGGGATGTGAGCAATGATAGAAATCTAAATCGTTTGCTGATCGATGGCGTGCCACATTATGTACCGTTGAATTTCTTCTACACACGTGAGAAGAATGTGCGCGCCATGGCCTTGCATTATGACACCTCCGGTGTGCGTGTGATTGCAGTGATTGTTGCCCGACGCCTGCTGATTATGTACGATCTCTATCAGTTCACACAACCATTTGTTATGAAGGAGGAAATCACCAAAAACGAGGCGACAGACTTGGAATGGTCGCCCATTTGGCAGTCACTAGCGATCTCAATGGCCGATTCATTGCCCAACAGTGAGTACATACAAAGAAATATATATATATATGATGATATTTATAAATAATATCTATTCACAGATGGCCGCTGCATATATGCTGTAAACCCGACGAATATCGTCTTCAAGAATGAGACAATCGACAAAATGAACGCTGGCGTCAATAAGATACATTATAACCCCGTGCAGCATGTGCTCGCCAATGCCACCGACAATGGTGATGTGGTGTTGCTGGATATACGCGAGATGCACCTGAAAGATATTATGCGCGATTCGATGCGCAGTTCGCAAGCCGTTGCCATAATGGATATGAAATGCCTGAATGGCATGGATATACCGAAATTCGAGGCGAAGTCTGCAACGGCGGATTGGAGCTACAACGAGGAGGATTGCAATGAGAAATATGGACTCGTATTCGGTCCGGTGACAAGGGTGTGTATTATAGTTAATAAATAATAAATTTTTAGATATTATAATTGTTTCTTCTTCTACTTCTTATCTTCTTCTTCTTCTTTTTTTCTTTAGATTGATAAAACCCTCAAAGCGCAATATCTTAGCGAACAGCGTCGTGTGCCTGTACATTTGACGCCTTGCACGCGCATAAACACCATACATTGCAATATCAATAATCACGGCAAGCACTTGGTGGCCGCTGGCTATGAGAATGGTTTTCTGCGCGTATTCTACATCGATCGCAAGTCGTTTTTCTATTAATACTTAATATTAACTCATTAGTGTTTAGCTTGTATAGTAGTTATTGTTGTTGCGTGGATTTCTAATCTATACTTAGATCGATATGGAAGATGCATATGCAACCAGGTATCGATTCCTTATACAACAATCGTGTCGACAGAACTGTAACGTACCAAAATTTGTATTCGGTTAAGTATTGTAAACTCGTTAGTAGTCCTTAAAAGTACCTACAGCATGTTTTCTGCCGTTACAACAAAAACAACATGGATGCCTTTCACATTTCGACGAATATCAGTATCGTTTTTCTAAAAGCGACCGCACCTCAAAGGCGCATAAAATCCATTATTCGGCGAATTTATACAAAATGCGTGAAAAACCCCAAAAATACAGTTATGTAACTAACTTATAATTAAATTTACATATTGACATTAGTGCAGTGCAGCATCACGTGAGGCATGTAGATATAGATTTTTGAATATTATGTTATAACTATTAATCCTATATATGTATATGATATATGTATGTATGTAATATATTAAGGTTAGATTAGGTTAGTTTAGGTTACCTAACCTAATATATTAAATTAAATTAGAATTAATTGTTGAATTTCAAGTCATTAATCCTTGTTATGCCAAACTAATTTATAATATTTATTTTTAAATATTTCCTGTGTTAACGTGACCCTTTGAATTATTGCATTGAAAAGCTCTAGCTCTATGTATTTGGTTACATATTCAGCATAATTTATTCTATTTTTAAATACTGCTAATTACATTGTTAAGCTAAGCTAATTATTTAACGGGTATTGTGTATGCTTTTGCTTGAATTACTAAAGTGTATTTAATGCCGTAATCAAATATATATATGGTATATATAACTGTTTTATACACACTAACGGCTGTATAAATATTGTTTGAAATCAATTCCAAAAATTAATAAAATACAAAATAAATCACTAATTTAATTTAATTTGTTTGTGTGATTTCATTCGGCGGGCGGCGCTTCTTCTGTCGCTGCCTCTGCCGGCGCTTCAGCGTGTACTTCTGGTTCTGTTGGCGCTTCAGCGGTTGCTACTTCGCCACCCTCCGCTTCAGCGTGCTCTGCGGGCGGTGCTGGTGCCGCTTCCTCACCTGTTGCTGCTGCTGGTGGCGCTTCAGCGTCTGCCTGCGCCGCAATGCTGCCTTCCGGTAGTGCTTCACTGCCCTCCACAGCGGCTGACGCTTGTTCACCGTCTGCGGCGCTGTCGCCCAGTTGTGCGTCTGTGCCAAGGGTTTCGTCGCCATCGGGTGCAGTTGTTGGTCGACTCTCACCGCTCTCTTCAGCACTGGTGGCTGGTGCTTGATCGGCCTCGCCCTTGACGGAACGCTTTTGCTAGAGTGTTTATGAATGGAAAAATTAAGGTATTTAAAGCAAGAACAAATTTTGTCGCTTACCTTCTTCTTCTTTGGTTTCATAGATTCCCTTTCGGCTATTTCGACTGCCTCTTGTTCGGCGGTCTTATATGACTCGGGGAAGAATTTGAGCGCCTCCTCATGTCCGATCACAGCGTCCGGACTGACATAGCTCGGTCCATATGTGGCCAATGAGAGCATTGTGTGTGAGGTTTGCTTGTTAACCTTGAATACAATCTTGTCCGAGCTGTGTGGTGGAGGAAAATACAAATTACCGCACTTCAACCAAAAGTTGTACACAGTTTACTTACGGATTTTGTGGCAAGGCGGAATATTTCGATGCCGAATTGGCGATCAATTTAGCCTCATCGGCTTCGTCGCTTGTAAAGAAGCCGAAACGCGGCACATCGTCCTTCAGTCGCTCCATAACGCTTATTAGATCACGTTTCTTGTACGCGTCAAAGGCCATAATGATGTGTGGCGGTTCTGGCGGCGGATCGGGTGGTAGGAAACCGGATGTTTGTTGACGGAAGAAGACGTAAATGAGTGCCGCATGTGTGCGTGCATTGCCCGCTACCCAAATCGGTGGTATACGTATGATCTTCTTACGATAACGCTTCTGTACAATAATCTCAACCTCGGCCTCGGGTTCGGCTTCGTCTTCGCCCTCTTCACCGTCATCTAAATCAAAATCGAGATCGAATGGTTCCATTGGAAGATCTGGCATTTCGGGTCCTTCGCCCGCTTCGCCGCCTTCACCACCTTCATCGCCTTCGCTACCTTCTTCGCCTTCATCTTCTTCACCTTCAACGGGCTCGGGTGCAGCTGCAGCTGGTGCCGGCGATGGTGGTTCCTCTTTTTTGGCGTGCAACGTTTTCTTGTGCATCGGTGGGGGCTCCGGTTCCGGTTCTGGTTCATCCTCCCATTCTTCACCCTCTGCAAAAGGAGTATAAAGAAATTATATGTATATTGCGTCACTTAAGAAATGTTAGTGTTATTAACCTTGTAGCTCAATTTCAATTGTCAAATCCATCGGTACTATAATCGGCGGATGCACAATCTCCTCTTCAGTAAGATCGTCCACTTCATGTCGTTCCTTCGTCAGTTCGTGCGCATATTTATTCAACACCTCCGGTATGGGCCGACGATCATCTTCTGGCATTTTCCAAAAGCACATCATCAAATCCTTTTGATCCAATTGCTCGAGCACATCTTCGGACAGCGGGTTCGGGCAAGCATAGTTCACCACATCGAAATCGGCACGATTCACATTGATGACACGTCGATCTTTACACTGCAGTTTCATATTTTCCGCCGGCTCGATTAGCTTCTTATACATGTCGCGATTAACTTGCGGCCCAAAAACTGTCACACCCATATCGGGTATGTTCTCGATGATTATGTCTGTCATCATATTCAAATAATCATGTCGCTTCTTCTTCTTCGCCACCTTTTCTTTATTCACCGCTTCCGTCTGCGCGTCCAATTTCACTTTGCGACGGCGCTCCTCCTCCGGCTGTAGCTCGGTAATATCGTAGAATGTGCGCGGCTTGTTGAGCATGTCGAGCTCTTGGGCAATCAGTTTCATTAGCTTCGGTGTGTTGGAGCCGAATAGCAGATTGGTAGCTTTGCCTTTCTGTAAAATGAATATGAGAGTTATGACAGGAGATGGTCTAAAAGTTGAGCTCTCTCGTGGATAAGGGTATATTATTATCTTCTTTCTTTTTTTATAAATTAAACCGCTCACTTACAGTAACAAACATCCATGTTGGTTCGCTCTTCTTGCAGAAACGCTTCAAGTAAGAGATCGTATCCGATTTGCACTTTTGAGAATTAAAAAAAAAAATTAAAATTTATTTAATAATTTTTAATGTAGAGCTCCAACTCACAATCGCGAGATGTAAATTATCGCCACCGATTTCCAGTTTTATTTTACGCAAACTGCCAACCATACCAAGACACGGTCCACACCATTCTGAGTAGATATCCAACACTACACCAGCGAAGTAATCGAAAATGGAATGTGAAAAAAATATGAAAATTCTCTATTAGGCACCAATAACTGCTTACCCAATAGACCAGGTCGCTCGAGGAACTTCTCAAAGTCCTCATCGGTTTGTATGTCGGCCTGTAATTGTTGTACTCCACCCTTCTTCGCCATCTCGCGGCGTTATCACACCATTTAGCAATTTTATATTTCACTAAGATTTTATTGTTTTTTTTTTTCAAATACTGCGAATTTTTATCAAGAATTTTGCAAAGAAAGATTTTGCGATGGTTTAATATTATTATTTCTTTTTTTCTTATTTAAGTTTATGTTTTTTTTACGGAAAATTTTACACAAATTTAGAATTTTTTCAGACAATTTTTTTCTTAGTGTTTTTCTTATAAATATTAAAATATTTAAATTGTCATTTTCTAATTGCTTTCAATACTTTCAAGCATTGTTTTTGAATTTTTGTTTTGCTCTCAATATGGATTTGTTTATTTATCTGGAATGCCGTCTTGTCTCAATTATTATTTCGATCTGTTTAACCAATGTTTTATGACCATTGTTATCGATTTAACTTGTCTGGTTGCTAGAACAACATATTTTCTGGCGCTGCAAAAGAATTTATCAATTTATACTCTCGCAACATCACAGCTGATTCGTTCACTTCGTTCGGTAAGTTTCTATTGTTACATTATTATCTCGTTTGAGTTGAGTACACCAGTATTACAGTTGAGAAAATTCCCTTTCATATGACACCAAAATCTTCAAAATCGGTTGAGATTTACCGGAGTTATGAACAATCAACTCCACACTAGTCCTCTGGGGCACATATATGTATGGGTCAACGAATGCACCAAGGGCAACGGAAATGATCTTGGAGGATGTGATATCTCCGGAACCGTAAACCAATTCAAACTGTATATCGATTACCGAAAACGGAAATACCATAGCGAAAGCGAATATGTGACAAACGGATAAAGATAACACAATTCGACCATATATTCCATATATACGGCATAAAGTTCAATTGAATAACGAAAATCATCATAAATAGTATAAGGGGACTGAGGTAATTCCTAAACCGATTTCACTCGTTTTCACCGCCAAGATACAATATATCGAAGACTATACGCTCACTTAATTTTATATTACCTATAATTAGGTATATGTGATCTAGGGCAAGTTATGACCCGATTTTAAACATTTTTTGGTACAGAGACAAACTGTTATAAGAAAAAAAAATTAAAATATCTGAGAGATTTACCTATATTTTCGCTGAAAAAATATTCTTAGGCACTGAGTTCATCATGTTCGATATCTGGGGTTTTGAAAAGTTATAGTCCGATTTCAATTTTTCACAAGTGATGTCTCAGCTCAATTACAGTTTTTGTGTAAAGTTTTATTTCGCTATCTTCATTGGTTCCTAATGTATATATGTGACCTGGTCTACGGAAAGGGGGCTTAGGTGTCAAAAAATCAATTTTCACTTTTTAGTTGATTCGGATGGAAGATGAGATGCTTTTTCACGTGAGATGCTGTTTCCCAGAAAACTAGTTTTCGCACGTTAGCTCCCTTTTAGTCGACCAGGACACATATTATAAAGTGAAGGAATCAGATGAAATTCAAAATTGAGTTATATGGAAAGTAGACGTGATTGTGAACCTATTTCGCCCATTTTTTATGCGTGTTTGGTTTATACAGTTTTTTTTTTGTTTAACCGATTTGGGGGCGGGGCAATGGGCCGATTTCAAGGAATACGTGTTCGAAGTTTCGTTAAGATATCTCAATTTTTACTCAAGGAAATACTGTTTTTATTATAACTATTTTTAATAATTTTACTATTGTTGTTGTACTTCTGCAATACATACAAAGTTTATTGGATTTTTAAAATCTCATTTAAATTAAAATTATTATTATTATTTTTACACAAATTTACAAATTATATTTAATGCAAACAAAAAATTATAATAATGAAATTATTATTTCTTATATTAAAATCCAAAATGTTTAATGTCGATTTACTTAACGTTTGGCAATCATCATAAAGGAATGCATTTGGCGCTTTGTATTTGTGTTGTTATTACTAAGGAACGAAATGGTAATTGAAACTATAAAATAAGAATATTTTGTTATTGCAATGATATGCACTTACAGCCGCCTAGCTGGAATTGTAATCGCTGTTTACTTGGTACTGCTGATCGCCTGCACTCATGTGCGCCTGGTACTTCAGTGCAGTTTCGGTAGATTTTGTTTGTTTTTCTTTTTGCATACCGGGGGATCATCAGCTCTAATTTAATTTTTAAACTTAAACTTTTGGATAATTTCGCAAAATAAATAAATAAAAAATTAATTAAAAAAATAATGTTTGTACCTAGTTGCTCGGTATTAGCTAAGATCACTTATTGTTGATGTTGCTTGCTTTTACAGCGCGCTATACCTTATTTCATTAACGCCTAGTAATGTAAAATATTTTGTATACTGTATTTAGTATTAAATTATGCATTCATAACTATGTTTTTTCCTACATAATTGAGATAGGAAGATGAAAAAATAAAAACAACAATAATTGGTTTGCACAAGTATTTAATTAACAATTTATTTGGCATTTTAATATCTAATAATTTTCTGTATTTTGTCCTTCCTCATTACAGGGGGTTAAGTCTAATAATTTCTTATCAATAAACTTTTTTTTTATTTTTAAATAAAATAAACTAAATAAATATGTTACATACAACCACCTGCCATTGCACATATAATTTTTTGTTGCCATAAATCATAATATCACTGCTCAGGTGTCATATGTGCTACCACGATTTTTCATGAGCGCCTGGTAGTTCAGCGATCACTACGAAGCGATGTTGTTGTTCCCAGTGAAAATTTTTCAATAACTAATTGATATTTGGCAACCCTCGCTTGCATAGAAAGGAATGCAGGTCCCGTTTGCTATGCTAGTATATTTACTATAGAGACAATGTGGGAGAAACGAAACGAACTTCTGTTGTTGCCTACATTTAATGCAATGTGTGACGACGCCCACGTGCTTTTGTTGTTGCCCAACTTTATTTTCGTGACGTCAGCCACCGGCTGCTTGCTGCCTTCTGAGCAATTATGCGCGCCTGGTACATCAGGCCGCTGCAAGCATATGAAATTTTCGTAATTTTCACGGATTTTTTTATTTTGTTACAGGGGGACACGCATGCAATATTTTTTCTTCTTAAATTTTTTATAATTTCTAAATAATTGAACTAAATAATTATGTTTCATACAACCACCCTGTCATTGCAAATATAATTTGTATAATTTGTTGTTGCCATAAATCATAATATCACTGCTTAGGTGTCATATGTGCTACCTACTATTTTTCATGAGCGCCTGGTAGTTTAGCGATCACTTCGAAGCGATGTTGTTGTACCCTGTGTAAATTGTGCAATAATTTATTTATATTTGACAACTCTCGCTTGCATAGAAAGGAATGCAGGTCCCGTTTGCTATGTTAGTATGTTTACTATAGAGACAATGTGGGAGAAACGAAACGAACTTCTGTTGTTGCCTACATTTAATGCAAAGGGTGACTCCGCCCACGTGCTTTTGTTGTTGCCCAACTTTATTTTCGTGACGTCAGCCACCGGCTGCTTGCTGCCTTCTGAGCAATTATGCGTGCCTGGTGATTCAGTGCGCTGCACATATCATAAATTTTCCTCGTTTTCGCGGATTTTTTTTTGTTACAGGGGGACCCGTGTAAAATATTTTTCGTCGTTCGACTTTTTAGAAATTCTAAATAATTTAACTAAATGAATAATTTAATGAAATGAGTTAAAATAAATTAAAATAACTACTAAATTTAAATTAAAAATGCATTTTTATTATTGTCGTTGTCAATATTATTTAATATTTTATTAAATAAATAAAAATTATAAAAAACAAAACCCAAAGAAACCCACCTGTTTAAACAACATTTTCTTAAAGATTAAGATAAAGGTAAATTTGAAGAAAATGTATGCTCTAGCTGCTGATAAAATAAAACAATGCATTTTTTATTAGTTTTTTAAGTAAAATTGTAGTTTTGTTTATTTTTACTTAATATTTTTTATTTATTTTTATAAAAATTCATAATTAAACTTTATTAATAATAATAATGGAATTATTTTAATTTCATATTTTTTTATTTTTTTTTTTTCATTTATTTTTTTAATACAGTAATTTCTGAAATTATTAGGCATAGTTAAAAATATGTATATTGCAACATGTAGTGCAGAGTGTTGTCTTAAATAAATAATGTTGACAATCACTTCGAGCCGTATTCGAACCTGCGCTTTAAATGACTCTTACAAGTTTATAACCGTTGCGTTCCACTGCTTGACACGCACACTTACCCGCTCGTCCAAAACCGACTTGTGACGTCACGTGCCCTATGTGAAATTAGTGTTCTTCAGGGTTTTTTGCACCACGTATGTTTGTGTGTGGGAAGAATACACGCTCGGTTTTGGTTTCGGAAAAAAAAGTTTTACATATTCCATATTTTGATTTTTTTTTAGATTTTGAATTATTAAGTAAATTTTTTTTATAATTTTTTTTTTTTTTATTTTAGCACGACTAAAAACTCAAAAATTGGTCGTTTTTTGAGCGTAACAGTTTTTCCTGTATTTAGTTATAGAAACCTGTAGAATGGACTTCATATAAAAATAGCATTAGTTTTATCTGCTACAAGGTCCATAGTTGCTTACAGATCCTTTTTTCATGTAATCTTTTGGGAAGAAATTCAATTCATCCTATTGTACTGACTACCAAATGATGTGGTTTCGAAAGAAATGCGGTCGTAAATGCAACGGTAAAGAAGAGACTAGGACCTAGAATGTGAACGGAGTTGGATTACTTCGCGTCGAAACATTACTGAATGCGTAAATGTGTGACGCAGTATCTACTGGAAAGTAGTAGTACCTAAAAGAGCTATAAGACTACCAACTGATCTCAATAGAATGATTGTTTGTTTTCTTACGTGAAACGTCATCGCTTGAAGAATATCAGTTAGCAAAGTATATTTTATGTTTCTGTACACAATTTCTCTATTTTTTTAGACTTTGTTGAGAGATTTTATCGCAGTTCGTAAATCGTATAACAAGTGAACTTTCATGTAGAGTCGAAGAACTACAGGTCATAAAAGGGTTCTGTTATTTCTAATCTATTTAAATATCTGAGTATATTATTAGGTCTACAACTTTGCTTCCTCCGTTTCTTTGTAAATTTAAGGCTTTTTTCACTTAGGACAGCCTCACCGTACGTATCCGAAAGCATTCGATGAGCCTTAGCCGCACTTTTTTTGGAATCAAAAAAGAAGAAGCAAAATTTCCCGCAAATGTTGAGAACTCGGCTCAAAAAGTGACATTTTCAGTTGAGAATAAGTTTGGGATGCAAACAGATCTCTACAAAATTTTGTTGGGCTAATGTTGACACAAACGACCAAGATCGATATAAAACGATTTAATCGATTTAATCGACCAGTGCTTGACCCTAGAGACATCTATTGGAAAATGGCAGAAGCAAAGTTGTAGACCCAATATTAAAAAAATTCTAGCTATTCGTTAGGGGAACTCACGATATACTTACTTTAAAAACTTTAAAGTCTATTCAAGTTATACCGAAGGCTGTATGGATTTGCTGAAATCAACGTTATGCTCTTCAAAGGTGCTCTGTAATATATGGGCTGGTAAGAAGGAACTATTGTGAAGACATTCGTGTGACAAGTACGCTTATAGTTAGTTATCTACTTGCTGTTTTACTTACCACGCCATTAAAGTTCAATACAAACATTGTTTTTGTTGTTTTTAATTTTCATGTTTTTTATTTATTTTATTAATAGTTTTTTTGTTTTATTTATTTCATATTTAATACAGTTACAAGTACACATTTATCTCTGGCTAATTCTGCTTTTGCGGCAATTTGCTTCAACTAATGTTTTTTTTCATTTTATTTCATTTCTGCTCATCTTTTCTCTTTTATTCATTTTATTTTAATATATTTATATTCTGCATTATTTTTTGTTTTTGTTTTTTTTTGTTTTTGCCACTTAGAAACTAATTTTACTTCGTATGAAAAACAAAAAGTCGAAAGAATTGCTGAAAATATATATAAATTTGCTGTTTCGCTGCAAAAACAATGCGCTTGTGTAGCAAATACAAGTTGCTGCTTGCTTGTCGCGGCGTGAAATGAAAATTTTGCATTTATTTTTTTTTCAGATTTAGCACACAATTGCTATAAAGTGTTTTTTCGTTTTGTGTTTTTTTTTTCTTTTGCTTTGAAGTTGCTTACGCTTTATGAGTATGCGTGTGTTTATGCGCAATTTGCTTTAATATTAGTTTCTTCTTTTATGTGTTTCTTTCTTTCTTTTTCTTCATTTTCTTCCATTTTCCTTGTATCAGTCATAATTTTGGTATATTTTTTGCATTTTTTTTCTTTTGCGCATTTGCTTAATTTAATATTTGCTTATTTATTTTTTTTTGTTTATAACTAATTTTTTTTTATTCAAATTATTGCAATTTTTACAGTATAATTTTTGCTTAAATAACTAGTTTTTTTGTTTTTGTTTTTATAAGTAATATTAATTAATCTACAAGTTCTTGTTTTCTTTTAATTTACATTACACACCTTGTGGCATTTTTTGCTTTTCTATAATCTCAAACGTGGGGAACTGAGTTGCGCAAATGGATATCGTATATCTCAAACGCACTGCTCGGCCACTTTTGGTTCAAGGAAAAATTATTTTTTTTATTTTTATTATTTTAAGCAACTTCAACACACCTGTCTGTGTGTGTCTCCTCACCAATTGTCTTTTCTTAAAAAATATGCTTTTCATTTTGCTTGCTTGCAATTCGTTTTAAACAGTTTTGTAAATGATTTTGCTTCCATTTTTCTTTATTATTATTAAAATTACTAACATATTAGTCATTCACTATGTATTTTACACAGCAGTTTCACATCTTACATCTTCCTGGTTTACATGCAAATCTTCAATATATATACTATATATATGTATGTACGTACCACTTTTAATTTTTTATTTTTATTTTCATTTTTTATTTTTCATTTTCATTTATTGTTTTCCTTTATACTGGCAAATTGTTATGAATTTTGCATTTAACCTAAACACTTAGCACCTAATGGTAATCAAGTATATTTTTAGCGGGAGAGGGGGGAGGTGTTATATTTGTGCTATTTACAAAGTGTACTTATGTGCTAAATGTATGCATATATACTCGTATTATATATATGTATGTATGTATCTAAGTGTGTTTTATGTTTTTTTCTTCAATTTGATTCTCCTCTATACCTAATACCTAATAATTCCTTAATTGGATAACACTAGAGATGCGGTTAATCAATAGTCAATAATCATGTCATGCAATAATAATAATAATAATAAGAGCATTAATACAAAAATTTAAATATCGCAATAATTATCATACACATTGTAAACATAATTGTTAATAATTAATTAAAATTCGTTAATCATAAATACATATATGTAGATCGTTGAGAATATCGGTAGTAAGTATTGTATGTAGTTCGTTAGTTGTGAGCATAATTTATAATTTCATGAGTACATAAGTATTTTTTTTTATGAATTGAGGGAGTTAAATTGAAATATCTCGCTTGAAAAGTAATGTGTGCTTTCGCAAGCTTTTGTGCTTTCGTACGATTTGAGAAATGTAAGCATGCAAGGTTATGTTTGCTTTGAAAATCACTGAAGTGAGTTGAAATTTACTGAAATGAGTTGAGAAAGTGTTTGTGTGAAGTGATGAAAGCTTTAAAAAACTGTGAAAGTTTGCTTGAAGAGCTTTCATATGCTCAAAGAGCTTTTATATGCGCAAAGAGCTTTCACATGCCCAAAGAGCTTTCATATGCACAAAGAGCTTTCACATGTCTAGAGAGCTTTCATATACTCAAACAGCTTTCACATGCCCAAAGAGCTTTCATATGCTTGAAGAGCTTTCATATGCTCAAAGAGCTTTCACATGCCCAAAGAGCTTCAATATGTTCAAAGAGCTTTCATATGCACAAAGAGCTTTCACATCCACAAAGAACTTTCACATGTCCAGAGAGCTTTCATATGCTCAAAGAGCTTTCACATGTTCAGTTCAGCGAATTTTGTGACATATTAATTAAGGTAAATGCTTTATAAATGAAATTTTGACTTTATTATTTTTAAGTAATGCAACTTTCGTGGTTTTTAGAAACGCGTAAAGAAAGCTCTAAAAATTTGCAAAGGTTTTAAATGCTTTTAATCTAGTATAAAATATTGCGTTAATTTTCAATTAAAAAGCTTCATGTTTTATATAATAAAATGCAAAAAGTGAGAAAAAAATATATTTAAAGATAGTAAAAACAATAAAATAAGAATAAAAATAATTTTACTGTAATTTTATTTTAAAAATATTTATTAATACAAATGTTTAAAGCAAATATTTATACACTATTTATAACTATAATTTTCAAGTGTATTTAAATAAATAATCTACAATTTTAAACACTAATTATGCATTATAAAAATATGAAAAATTAAAAAAAATAAAAAACAATTAATAAAAAAAAAATAAACAAAAAAATTTAAAAAAATATTTAAAAAAATATAAAATTAAATAAAAAAAATTATGTAAAAAATTTGATTGTAAAAATTGTATGTGAAATTTGAAAAAATTATGCATAATTAACCAATACACTTGAAAATGCATATACAATCATACATACAAAAAATTAAAAATATTATTTAATTTTTATTTTTATATAGCGTTAAATATAATTAAAATATAAATGGCATTTGTCAGCGTTTAAACTATTTGTTTATTATTTTAGTTTTTTCTTAATAAAATAATTAATGTTTATTGCAAACCAATTTGAGAAAAAAAATTTAAAGCAAGTCTCAGTGTACAAATTAATGTCTGTCGTTTAATAAATGGTTTTTCCAATTGATTGTTGTATTCGATAAAATGTAGGTATATCACAATTTTTTTTAATATTCTTTTTTTTTTTAACGGTAACATGCAGTGTTTTTGTGAGTATTTGGCAAAGCGTCCATTTTGTGAGTCAATAATTGCATTGCGCGAGAGTCAGCAATTGAAATTGAGTTCAACAGTTTTAAAGCCACTATGTGCATGTCATTTAAGAATTGCTTAGGGAATGAGAGCGTTAATTTTGAGGTGAGAAGTGTTGAGAAGTAAGGTTTGATCGGTATACAGTTAGAAGTTTTGAACATTTTCTGTTAAAATTACTAGAAAGAAAGGGTTTTCAGTTGTCAAAAATGTGTAGAATCATGTATTACAGTCAGTATAACAGTTTAGCACAGTTCGTAGAAATATGATGAAAGCAAAATGCAATAAATTGTGTAATAATTGAAAAATTGAAATACAAAAATTCAAAAATTTTAAAATTTTGTTAAACATTAAAAAGATTATTTTAATTAAGATTAAAAAAAATTTTAATAATTTCGAAAAAAAAGCTCAAAAATATTTTGGTATAATTAAAAAAAAAAATACAAATAAAAACATTAATTAAATTTTAAAATTTAAATTTAAATTTAATTAATAATTAAAAAAAAATAAATTAATTAAATTAAAATTAAAAAAAAATAATTAAAAAAATTTAAAAAATTAATAATTTCGAAAAAACAAGCTCAAAAATATTTTAGTATAAATCAAAAAAAAATAAAAATAAATAAATTAAATTAAAATTAAAAAAAAATAATAATTTTAAAAATAAAAAAAAATAAATTAAATTAAAATTAAAAAAATATTATAATTTAAAAAAATTAAAAAAAAAAATAATTTTCCAAAAAACAAGCTCAAAAATAGTTTAGTATAATTTATAAAACAATAATAACACACTGCTAAGCAAAAAACAACAAAATTTCTACTACACAATGCCTGTTTATCAACATTTTTTCTTTTTTTTTCATTAAATTACATTTTTATTTGTTCTGCACCAAATAACTGTTAATTTCTTCTTAACCTTTCTTAACCTGCAATTATACAAAAACACTCAGTTTATACTAGGGTTCTTTCGTTTTTACTTCCACCTTTTTAATACTCATTTTCCTTACTGCTGCCTATTACAATACTTAATTAGCTAGTCTGTTATTACTGTATATGCACCACTTAAACGCTTAACGTTGTATGGCTTTCATTTAACTGTTTTTTTTCTTTTACTTTATACAAAAACTGAATATTCGTTGAAGTGTTGTATAACCTCAAAATGAAATATACAAGTGCTTGGCTTTTTCTCACTACTCTCTCTCTGTCTAACCTTACTTTTTCGCTGTGGCTTGCTGATTTCCAATTTCTTAACAATCATTTGCAGTTTGCTTTCACATGCTTTTATGTGTTCTTTCCTGTTTTTGAAATAACTTTTCGCACCAAATCTGACTACTTTCGCCGCTTAGCGCTTTCATTACTAAATACTTTTATTGTTTTTTTTATGCTAAATAATTTAGTTGACGTGTCTTCTTTCTCTTCTTCTTCTGCATTTACCCACACTTCTTAATTTTTTATAATTTTTTACAAATTTGCCATTTTCATGCATGCAAATATTGATTTTCAAATGTGTTTTTTTAGTTGTTGTTATTATGATTTTTTGTTTTTTTTTCTTTTGTTGTTTTCGTCACACATACCTACTCATAGTATTCTGTAATTAGTCGTACGTACTCACACATATTTTAATTTAATACCCACTAGATTCTTTAAATTTAATTTGCTTTTCAGTTTTTTTCTTCTTCTTATATATGTTTGTATGTAGTAGTATTGTTGTTGTTGGTTGTTTAATATAAGTCGTCTGTATCGGTGCCTTTGCTGCTGCGATAGTAGTGCTGATCGTAGTAGTTGTTATTATAATAGTATTCGTCGTGGTAGTACTCCACCTCCTCCTCCTCATTGCCGTTGCGGTTAGCTTCATTTACACCAATGAGTGCACGTACGTCCTTCGGCTGCGCGCCTTCAACTTCGTCATCGTCTTCGTCGTCGTCGTTGCTGTCGTTGTCGTCGTCCACACCATCATCACCGCTGCTATTGCTGTTGTTGTTGTCTAAATAGAGTGTGGTCTCAATGGTGTTCAGTTCATTTGCGTTTGCACCTGGTGCCCAGCTCGCGAGCCGTGCATAGGCATTAGCATAACTTCGTTTATTCTCCTCCTCTTCACTTTCACCATTTTCGATTTGCTCATTCACATTTGTCACAGTTGTTGCCACACGACTTCGCTTGTATGCTTCATCTTCGTTCGTCTCATCCACTCACGCACTCAAATCCATCACTCTCAATTGCTGTCGGCGCGATTTCGCTGTGCGGTGTCCGGCGCCGATCTTTCTTCGTTTGCGTTTGGCGTCACGCTGAAATGCTACATTGCCTGGATCGTCGGCCAGCTGTGGGTACTTGTGTATGCTGTGTATGTCGATGCCAATCCAGCCATCCACATCGCCGTGCGACACAAGCTCCTCCTTCTCCTCTTCAGTCCAGTCACCACGTCCTTGGAAGCCAGCGGCTACCAGCTGTTTCTCGAGCTCCCACGCGCGTTCGACGGCACGCTTGTGCGCATGTTTAAGTATGCGATGTCTTTCCTGCTCGGGATCGACACCATATTTGATTATCACCACAGCGTCGGGTCCGTGCAGGCGTAATTCCTTGGCAGCGCTGCCGCCATGATCGGTCACTTCGTGTGTTGATATGTTGAACATGCCACCGAGTCGTCGCAGTTCTTCGTTGTCGTCGCGCAGTTTGAGCACATTGTCCTTGACAAAGTAGAATACATCTTGATCGTGTATGCTAAAGTGCAGATCGAGGAAGTAGGAGTTGTTGAATACGGATGAGACCACATCCTGTACTACGCTATTCGAGCCGTCGACGACGCTGACTAATGCACGTCCGCCAATGCGCGAAAGCAGCACACCCTCGCCGAAGACGCCGCGTCGGTAGCTAATGCGTGGCAGCAGATTACGCATCTTTGGTTCCATCTTCAGCAGCGGTTTCGGCACGAAATCGAAATCACTGAATTTCTCATTGGTCTTTTCGACGATGCATTCCAAACCGGAAATCACACCGAATTCAGGTGCCAGCGTATTGGATTTAATGGAAATTTGTGGTACGTATTGTGCGTCTTTGGTGTACTTCGAGCTCTGCATGCTACGCAAATCATAGCCGAAGAGTTGCAACCACGACTCCAAGTCGATCATGTAGTTTTGTGGTTTGTTAGGATTGACAGGATCATTGTTGTGGTAACGGTAGATGAAGACGTCTGTTGGATTGGACATCTCGGTTGCCAACGTCTCCCATTTGGGTGTCATCCATTGTCCAACTGTGGGATCGTAGTGGCGTCCTTCGGTGTAGATTAATTTGGTGTTGGGATCTAGCAGACCACCATGGAAGTCGATCGGTATGAAGAAGTCTGGATTGGTATCCTTGATGATACGGCCGAATGGTGTGCGTCTTATATCTTTGATTATTATGCCGTTCGGGTCGAAGAAGGCCAATGGTGAACCATTTTGATCGGTGGCTACATAGTAACGCTGATCGCCGTTCTCCACAGCAATAAGCATATCACGATCGTCGTAGAAGAAGCGCAAAGTCTTGCCCACTTTGGGGAAGTGTACGTGTGTCAGCAGTTTTGGTGTTCTTGGGTTGGCATAGTAGTACTGTGTTACATTACCCTTACTATCGTGCCAAGCTATCAAACGGCTGCGGTCATCATAGTAATACCATGATTGGAAGCGATCTCTTTCGAAGGCGTGTATCAGCTGACCGCGATTGTTATAACGGTACTTCTGTTCACCACGTCGCACCACAAAACCGCGCGCATCGTAATTGTTGAATTCGATCTCACCGACTTGTATGACACGATCGCCAATATCATAACTGAGATTAATTTTCTCACCTTGATCTACAATGCCGACAGTGTTGCCATTCTCATCGTACAAGTACTTCCAATTGTTTGTGCCGAGCACTTCGATCACATGACCATCAGCGTTGTAATTGATTTTGTCGAAGGATGTTGAACGTCCCAGCGTGGTCTTCTGTGATTTGATGCGATTTCGCAGATCATAATCCAACTCAAGGCGGAATACATCGAAGCTCTTGATATTCATAAGCACACTCTTTACACGTCCATGCTGATCGTAATCGATGATCGTGAAGAATTGTTTAGCCGAGTCTTGTATAACGGTGCGATTGAAAGCGTTGCGTGTAATCTTCAGATCCTGTACGACTTCCAGTTGTCCTAGGTTTTGGCTGTACTTGTAACGTGCTGTGGGCACTTCCTTATCATCAATGGACATCTCAATGCTACTGAG
Organism: Zeugodacus cucurbitae; assembly: GCF_028554725.1. Lineage (NCBI taxonomy): Eukaryota > Metazoa > Arthropoda > Insecta > Diptera > Tephritidae > Zeugodacus > Zeugodacus cucurbitae. The sequence goes on from NC_071669.1 coordinate 3,044,436, forward strand.
ACGCGCATTGCCATCGTAGAAGTACTTATAGTGTGCGGAAGCTAAAGAGTTCTTCGAGCCGAAACGTACCTTTTCATCCTTGAGAATGCCAGCGTGATACTTGAACTCGCGACGTAGCTCAAAGCCAGGCTCCTGCACCTCAACTGATTTGATGAGGCTCGTGGTGTCCTGATAAGTGTAGTGAGTGCTTGATAGCCCAGCCAGAATTGTCTCCAAACGGCCAGCGGAATCATGTACAAACGCCACTTTGCCTGACTGGTGTGGATGTATCTTGGCGAGTATCTGTCCTTCATCGTTGTACAGAATTTCGAATGGATGACGGTTGATCGGGGAGAAGTATTGGTATTTGAAGAAGCCGAGCGAGGTTTGCAGTGAGAATGAGTGTATATGGCCGCGTGGAGTAGTCAAACTTTGTAGCGCGCCAGCATCGTCGTACTGCAAGAGGTAGTCAGAACGACGTGGTGTGGTCACCTTCAGTGGCAGCGAGCCGAACATGTCTTTGAAGGCATAAACCATCGATGACCCGTCACCGTATTTAATTTCGTTTAAGCGTCCGTTGCGATCAAAGGTGTAAGCTTCTTGCAGCACACCCCACTTCCAGCTCACCAAACGACCAAAGCGATCGTATTCCAAGTCGACATCAGCATAGTCGCCCGATTGTGGACGGAAGCTTACGGGACGTGCTGTGCGGTCATAGGTCACATTCAGGAGTTCTTGTTTATCGTCCACGAGCACAACGACAGATTGCGCATCGCGGTCATACTCAAGCGTCAACACATTATCACCATTCACACGCAGCTTGCGTCCGACTTGTGAGACTGGGCGTGGTCCCTTACCTTGTTTGCCCTGTTGCATGCGACGCACGAAGTAACGCCATTCAAAGCGATTAGCCAGATCACCAGCGATTTCGGTGCGCTGCTTGGCGGGTACTGGATAGCTTTCACCAATGACAGGGTTGATTTCAGCCAAAATAGCGTACGGTACCACCTCCATTTGTACGGTGTGACCCCATGGTGTTAGACTTGTCATTGAACCGTCCATTTCTACAGATGTCTTCGATTCGGCGGCACCGTTGCGTACCATGACAGTTGAGCCTTGTATGAGCATCGATTGTTCCTTCTGTGCATTTTCGGATATCTTAACTTGTGCACCTTTAACGCTCAAATCGAACACCAAATCAATGACACGACCAGTTGGTGTAACAGCCGAAGTGAGACGACCAAATTCATCATAGTTGTAGACGTAAGAGCGACCAGTGGAATCGAGTTTCGTCTTTAGCAAGCCAGTTGGGCCGTGATATTCAAATGTCACATTGTAGTTGTCTGGTGTGCTCAGTTCGTGCAACATCTTCATGCGGGTCATGCGTAGACGACATTTCTGACCCTTCGTATTTTCAATCGAGTTCACCTGAGATGTGTAGTCGCGCAGTAGGAAGACCTTATTGCCCGCCGCATCGGTTACTGTACTCAATTTGCCGTTGGAAGTGTTGACATTGTAAGTGAAGACATACGTGGTTTCGCCGGTTAGAATATTCTTTGTGGAGACGTGTTGGCCGAATCGATTAAAGATGTAAATCTCTTGCATATCTGGTGCATAGATCTCATACTCGCGTGACACGCTGGCTTCGGGTATGCTGGACATAACCGAGCGTATGCGGTAATTCGCCTGATCAGCGATGTGCACATGACCATCGGGTGTAACTGAAAGTGCTGCAATAGTGTTAAACTTGGCGCTGGTTGCTAGGAAGTGCTCTGCCTCGAAACAGTCACAGCCACGTTCCAAACAATTGCATTTCGACTCGGCGCCGGCGAAAGGTGTAATGCGACCGTCGGTGCCAATGACGCGCACACGGTTGATGCGTTGCGAGTCGCTCTCTGCCACATAGAGCTCACCCATGGGACCAAAAGATATCGATTGTGGCATCACGAGCGTGGCATGTGTAGCCAAATCGGAGTCGTAAACAGTGGAGGTGGTGGCGCAATGTAGCGGACGTCCGGAGATGACGCGCACACGACCATCGGGTGTCATACGCAAAATCATATGATCATCGATGATATGCAGTGTATTGTCCAAGGGGCTAACGGCCAATTCGGTAGGCCAACGCAAATGCATCTCTTCCAACTTCAGTGTGCCCTCGCAAGGTATGGGCTTCCAGTGTGACTTGTGCATGTGATTGCCAATCAGCGTTGTGACGATGCCATCACGATCAACCATACGGATGTTTGTGCCATCTGCGAAGTATAAGATATTATCGCTGGAAATAGCGATGCCTTTGGGATATGCTAGTTTCGCGTCCTTCGCCAGTGCGCCATCACCACAATGTGCCTCATCGCCTGGTAGACAACGTTCACCTGAGCCTACAATGGGTTCCCAGTTCTTTTCCGGTTGCGAATAATCATTAGTGTCGCGTACGCGTATGATTTGATGTGACTCGGGATCGGATATATAAAGCGTGCCATCTAGTGGACTCAATGCCATGTGGTAGCGGTAGGAGACGCGTGTGGCATTCAACTTGACCACAGTGCGTATGGTGCCATCGGTCATAATGCGACGTATGTAGTTAAAATCGCCGACATATAAACTGCCATCGGGTGAGGCGGCTAAGGCGACAGGCGCAAGCAGACGTTGCTTGTATGCCAAACCCTCGCAATCGTTGCATTCGAGCGGACGTTGATGGCCATCACCCATGGTAGTGAGTATAACACGTGGTTTATTCTTCAGATAGATATTGGAGCCATCACCCTTCTGCAGTATGCCTTCATGGAAGTTGTAACGGTGGTGTATATCAAGATTCCAACCGCCGACCTCGGAGATGGACATGTCATGGCCAGAGAGCTTGGTGGTTTGTATATCCCAAATGATGTCCTTGCAGTCGGTGTACTGATAGCCAACCTTGACAATTGCTGTGGTCACGCCATAGACACGTTGACGGTAGATGTTCAAACGGTTCCATGCATAGGTGAATTTAATGCCCGGATCAGCCTCGAAAACACGCTCGAACAGTATACCCTCGATGGTTATGCGCAGATGTATCAGATGCAGTGAATCCGGTATAGTTTCAGGTGTCAACTGTAGTTTAATGGTTGAAAGATAGCCAGCGGCGCGTGAAGAGTGATACACCAAATTCAAACCAGTGCCAGGGATTTGCAGTGACTCCTGTATAACTTGAGATTCGGCTAAAATGGCGGAACGATCGGGGCAAGCGCCTTGGAAACCATGCTTCCACGAGGCCAACACAACCGGTTTCATGAGATCGTAGTCGTGTGAGAAGCACGTGTGCGGTATGGGTATCAAATTCTTCTCCTCCGACATGGACATAACCACCACATCGATGATGATCACCTCGTTCCAGGGTATTTGTACGATGCGTGACTGTGGACGGAATGGTGAGCGTCCGAATTGTAGTGTAACAGCGCCGCCACCATTTACCATCAGATCGAACCAACCGTCGTCGCGTGTAAGCGTGAAGCCTTCAAGTAGTGTCGTGGTGGAGACGCGCACACCCACCAAACCCATGCCGAGTGAGGTGACAACGCGACCGCGTATAACAGCGGAACGGCTGCAGGGGAAAGAGGCGGAAATGGTAGAGTATAAGTAAAGAGTTTGATAAAATGTTTTTGTGTGGCATAAAATACGAATTTCTTTATTTTTTCTGTAGAGAGTAAAATATATGCTAGCGAATAGTTAGGAAAAAACATAACTTACTAACAAGCAGTAGAAAAAACGTAAAATAAAAATTTATGCTAAAAAACGTATTGACATTTATAAATAAACTACTTAAACAAATAACGGTAAATTGCTAAATTAACGGCAAATAAGTTGAAATAAATTCATAAATTTACACACGCACATATAAACATAAATTAGACTTTCTTCATAACACATAAGACACAATTGAACGAAGTTTGAACGAGCGAAAGAGCGAACGAACGAACGAACGAACAAATGAACGAACGTACGTATGTTTACAAGGTGTTCGTAAGTTTTTTTTTTTTTTTTAGATGCTGCTCCTTTTTGGAGGTGTACATAACGGTAGTTTTTGAATTTTTTGAATTTTTTAAAAAAATTTTTTAATTTTTTTTAACTTTTGTTTTGGATTTTTTTGTATTTTTTTGCATTTTTTTTAATTTTTTTGTTATTTTTTTATTTTTTTTTTGTTTTTGCTATTGAAACTAAAACCTAAATTGTTTTGCAGTAGGGTTGCTACGGTTCATTTAATGCGCTTATATTTTGTAGAAGTGGCGCATCAATATTGTAACGGAAATCAAGTAATAATGAAGTGTTGTAAATTATGTGAGAGACAGCTGCACTGCTAAGCGCCTAAAATGGCGCTACATGGCGACACGAAGTCATTTCAAAATGATGATTTTATGTTAGACGTGAAGGGTTAAGTGAAAATGAAAATAAAAATTAACGAAAAAGGGTTAATGAAATGAAAAGTAAATGAAGTGATTGACGTGTAAGTAAGAAATTAGAAAAATTAACAGTTTAATTACGACAAATTAGTAAAATGAGCGAGTAAAAATATGTTAAATTATGAAAATGAATAGCTAACTAAGAAATCATTTTACCAAACAACCAACGAATCATTTTTTTTTTTCATTTTTTTCAAAAGAGTATTTAGGTTAGTTATTTTAGTTTGAGCGCTTTTGCTTTTGCTTACCTTGCATTGAAATAATTCCAAAAAATGCTGTTAGTGTTTAATGAATTTAGTTGTGATTTTTGATTTTTGCACGATTTGTTTGTTTTTGTAATGTTTTTTTGTGATTTTTTTCATTTTCGTATTTTTTTTGAACGAATTCAAAGTGCCGTAAGTTATGCATTTGGGCAAAATGTTAACATTTCGCAATCGTACAAATCGTATTAGATTAGTAATTATTGGTTATGTAACGCAGTGGTTGGTTATGTAGTAGTAGTGGTAGTGATGTTGGTAGTAGTAGTAGGTTAGTAGCAGTTTTAGGGCGCGCGTGTAAGAGAAGAGAAGAGAGTAGAGAAAATTAATTGCATTAGACGTTGAATACGTTGCATATATTCAAACTTATTTAAACTGTATTATTTTTTTAAATTTTCTTTCCAAAAAAAATGTCTTCAACGAAAGAAAAAAAAAAAAAACTGAAACTAAGACACGAGTCATTAGCTCATTACGAAAACTAGTTTTTGTTTGTTGTTGTAAGGCTGAGTAAATCTTAAATATTTTTTGTGTATTTTGCGTAGTCTCAGCACGCAGCGCACGCGCTTTTCATCATCAATTTGCTTCTCATAAAATTTTTTTTAATTTTCCTTTTTGTTTTGTTTTTCTGTTGCCTACATTTTGGGTGGTAGTTTTGGTGCAAAAACAAAGGACATATAGTGGGAGTTATATTTACATATGTTTTTTGGGGTTTTGTAGGGATATTTTTTTTTTTTTTTTGGGATGGGATATTTTTAGACGTGGGCACGATAACTTAAAAATATCAAAACGTAAGAACTTAAAAAAGGCAAACTAGTTGTCATTATGCATTATTAGTTTGTTGTTGCTTTTTTTGTTTTTCTCTTATTTTTTTGTAACAGGATATTTACATCCACTATACACACTAAAATATCAGCGTTTATGTAATGCAAAAAATTTTGTTGCTTTTTTTTATCAAATCAAAAAATTGTCTTTGTCACCAATTGTATGTTGCTTGTTTTGCTTTCAATATGCTTTTCAACATAGCTAAATTTTGTTCAAACTTAAAATATATACTAAAAAAAAGTGTAGGCATAAATTGGCAAACGCTTTGAACAAACCTTTCATTGAACGTCTCGAGTTTGGCGTAGTTCTGCAGACTGCTCTCGTCAATCAAGAATTTCATGCGTTCGAAGAACGAGGCCGTGATGGCTGGTGGTTGCTTGCGCAGCAAAACATCAATCGGTTTGGGTGCGGAGACGCACAGCTGTGATGTCTTGCACACATGACTGGCGCAGCACTCGGGATCCTCACAGTCGACGAGACCATCTGTTAAAAACCACAATTATTTATTATAAAATGTCAAAACTCAAATGTAGTGCCACCACTCACCCTTATCGTTGTCCTTGCTGTCGCCGCAATTCAACTCGAGCGCTATGCCGCAATCGGGCCCATCCCAGCCCTCGTAGCAGCGGCACTCCCACTGCCCCTCGCCGCTCACGCGACACTGTCCATGCGCCGAACAGCCATTCGGACAGCCCTCGATGGTGCAGTGCTTGCCATTCCAACCGGTCACGCAGAGACAGGTGCCATTCTTGCACTGACCATGCTCATTGCAGCGCGTATCGCAGAGTTTGGTGTTGCAGTATTCGCCGCCCCATTCGGCATCACAAGTGCAGGCATCGCCCACACAGCGTCCATGTTGTCCACAGTCCAAGTCGCAGAGCTCCTTCGAGCAGTCGTCGCCACTCCACTTCGGTTCGCAGGTGCAGGTCTGTGTGTCCACATCGAAGTTGCCGTGATTCGAGCAGTCTGGTAGGCATTGCAGCGCGTCTTTATCTACGGTCGCGCAATCGGTGCCCTTCCAGCCTTTCTTGCAGATGCAAGTGCCATCGGCGCAGAAGCCATGACCCGAGCAGTTGGGGTGTGGACAATCAACTGGGGTATAAAAGAAAAGTTATAAAATTAGTAAGTAATTTGGTTGGAGCTGTGATAATGTAAATATTTTTGGGACTCAGCACTTCCAAATCTAATTAATAATTCGTGAAAAAGCGCGCTTTCATTACCTTCCTCGCAGAATTTGCCTTTGTAGCCACGCATGCACTGGCACTTGCCGCTCACGCAGTGACCGTGTCCATTGCAGTCGGCCACTTCGCACTCATCGTGCCGCAACGAGCACTCTTTACCCTTCCAACCGGGATTACAAATACATTCGCCGTTAATATATTCACCATGCTGCGAGCACAGCACTGGGCAAACGCTCTCGCTGCAGTCGTCGCCACCAAAGCCGGGATTGCATTGACAATGCCCAAGCAGACACTGTCCGTTGCCGGAGCAACCATTCGGGCAATTCTGTGTCATATCCTCGGCAATGGCGGCATAGAAGGTGACCTCCTGTGCGTCACCATCGTCGTTATATAGCGAGACGAACCAGTGACCGGGTTCCATGTAACGTGTAACTTCGCGTGTTATCGATAACTGTACGAGTGATGGCCCGTAGAGCGATGAGAATGTGTCGTTGTGATGTTGATGTGTGTATGGAATGTGGAACATGGAATGCATAGTTGTGTGTATAGCGGTTTGTTTGATTTGATTTTGTGGTGTATTTGGGATGAGAAACAAGAAAAACACAGAGAAACAGTTCGGTTAATAAAGCATTAGTTGTACGTTAAACAGTTTGAAGCGACAAATAGTACGATATATATGATATACACTAACAATAACCACATATGATAAGCGTAATAACTTATAGCTACAACTACAAATACACGCTTAAGGCTTAGCAAAAATGAGAAAGCTACTCACGTGTGCCGCTCGCGCTGTCCTTGTGCTGGCGCTAAAGCCACTCAGCACCTCCTTAAAGTGATACTGTGTGTGTGTTGGCAATGCATTGCGACGTCCATAGACACCTATCGAGGCGCCGCGCGGTATAGTATAATCGAATTTCACATAAGCCGGTTCCGATTGATAGAATTGCATGTTCCAATAGCTATACGGTTGTATCTCCTTGGTAAGTTTCTGTCCCAATGTGATTTGTCCGAAGGTTGTGCCATCTGGTGGGAAACTGCGTGCCGGGAAAGTACGCGCTCCTACTCCATATCGTACGCATTGCATTTAAGAGTGCGCATCATGTTAAAGCAGGCATTCGATACGCAAGCGAGTTAATTTGTACGCGCAAAACGCAATGAGTGATGTGTGGTGGTGAGCGTGATGAGTGTACACAAAGAGAGCGTAACACAGACGCGAGTTGAGTGAGAAGAGAAAAAGGGAAAAAAGCGTACGGTTTTTAGACATGGAAATTAAATATTTTTTCTATTTAAACATTATTTATAAAACAAATTAGTTATACTAGAAAATTTACAAGTTCGTATGTAAATTTACAAGAGTCGAGTTTTTTTTCTTTACAGCCTGCAAATGCTTTACATTTTTGCAGTTTATAGTTTCAAAAATCAATGAGAAATGGAATGTTATGTTTTCTTATAATCGATCGTTTCTCTAATATACAGCATAATCCTGCAACACGGTTGTCAAAAAAGCAATCCAGCTATCTTATTGGTCACACAGTGTAATGCCTCCTAGCATTACTTCAGTAGAGAGAATAACACGTGCATTTGTTGCTGTTAATTTTATGTCGTTGAATAGGTGGGAGTGTCTCTCACACAGTACTCAGTTCACGCTGTTTAACATTTCGTTCAATCGCGCTTCTAATTCTCAACCGTATAGTTTTAAAAATTTCAGAGCGCTTTAGAAATCCATTTGATCGTTGTATGTAAAGTAGTATATTTTTTGTTGATGGCTTTGGAATGAGTTTTGAGTTGATGAATTAAATATTTAGAAAATATTTGTTTTCTAAAAATGGTATTTTTACAGCATTATTAACATAGAGTAAGAGTATCTTACATATTCTAATGATAATGAATTGTATTTTGCTTGTGATGTGATGTGTCTAAATTTTGCCCAGTGCCAAATTCTGTACTCAAGGTGATGTTGATGTTATTTATACAAGTTATGAAGAGGTTAGAATGATAATTTCTTATAAATATGATTATTTAATGAATATATAATTAATGGCTTAAGATAATTTGTCATTCATAGAGAATAATAGTATATTTATTCCAAAATGTTAGACTATTGTATTATTCTATAATTAGTATTCAAATACCATTCTTAATAAGTATATTTAAGTAAATATAAATATATTTATATATGCACAATTTACAAGCAATAGTTGCAGAAGTAACATAACACCTTTCAGGTTAGGACTTTACAGTCATGAGTGATGAGGTGTTAAAATTTCAACGGTTATATATGTATGAAGCTTTTTGTTGGTTAATTAAGTTTAATTCATAATTCAATTAATCAGTTTGTTAGTCTACCAGCAGGTCGAGGTGTGTGTGTGATGTTAGTACATTTTAGTCACCATAAACCATTTTAAAACAATCACCTTCAAGTATCAGAATAGGCATAACATCAGGACATGCAATTTTGCTGCCATCACCAGCAACAACAACATGATCATCAACACTGACAGCATGCGCTGCATCAACACCAAGCAAATTAGTAAATGTAGCAGTGGTAGTTGTTGAAATGAAAGATTCTTCAGTGGCATTAACAGTATTAGTTAGCAAAGATGCTGTGGTGGCAGCAATTGGTGAGTATGGTGGATGAATGAAATTGTCGGTAGTGTGCGGCGCGGTGGTCGTAGTGGTAGCGGCAGTGGCAGTGTCAATAAAGCTAGCTGTATCATCGCGATCCTCTAATGGCACGAAGTGTGCTTCGTTGTCAAAAGCGTCAACCGTTTCAGTTACCGTTAAGAAATCCGCGCACTTGCAAGGACACTCCGGTATGGGTGGCGGTGGTTCGGGTATGCAATAAGGACTCGGTTGTTCATCGGCATGTGTATTTGTTGGTGGCGCAGCCATTTCGTGCGACGGCGCTTTTATGCGTTCATGCGTAAGCACCTCTTGCACATCGTGCGACTGTCCACCGATGGGCACGGCCACATGTAGCGTATACACGGAGTTACTATCACCTTCGGTGGCTATTGAAACATTCACGAGTATGTGTTTGGTCGGCGCATCGTACGTTTCACTCACTATGGGCGGTTTCAGCGGATATGGCGGCAGCTTGTCGGCGTAACTGTTGGCGGTGTTTTCATCTACGCCACCTTTGAGCACTTCATTTTCTGCATGCGACGGATATCTGGGTGGCCGACTGGTGACAATTTCCTTACGCTTGCCATATGCATAACTCGGCTTCTCTTGCGCGCTGGTGTTGCGAACACCGTCACCAATGGTTTTATAGATCTCATCCTCACTCGAGTGTGTATTCTCCAGCTTGATGATATCAATGTCGTCCGCATTCGTTTCAGCAATGAAAGGCGGATAGTCATTAGTTGCGGCGTCAGCGTTGGAGTTTGTATTGAAATTACTATTGCTCTTGATTATGTTAGCGGGTGCGTTGTGGTTGCTGGCGTGTTTGTTGTTGTTGTGTTGGTGCGGCATTAAACCGTCATTAAGCATCAGCTCGTCTTCCGAGCTGCTTTCATCAACTACAGCTGTTGACGTATTTTTTTGCTTTCCGCTTAAATGGTTCGGTTGTATTGTTGTAGCATGCGCTGGCGCTTCATCTTCAGCAGACGCTTCCCTGGTTACATGATTGCTGTTTGGTTTTTGTGTTGCTTGTTCAAAGTCTGTTTCATCAGCTTGCTTGTCGCTCCTTTCTAGTGGCAGCAAATCTGCCACTGCTCCTTCCTTTTTACTTTCATAACCCAAAACCACTACATTACTTTTTTGTACATCTCTTCCGTCCGCTGCCGCTCTCAGTTGCTTGTCGCTTGCAACAGCTTCTTTGCTTGCCACTGACGCTCGCTCATTTATCTCCATCGTTTGTCGTTCATCAGCTGTTTTCATTAGTTTTGCTGTTGTTGTTGTTGTCTCAACACCAACTATTGCTGTGCTGTGTTTTTCAATCATTGCAGCACGTTCGTTTTGCATTTGACTTTCGTTTAGCTTAATTTCCAGTTCGCTTTCGCTCGCCGCACGCCCCGCTTGCCACGCGCCATCGCCAGCTCTTGTTGTCTCCGTGCGTGTCTCTACATCATCATATGCGGCGCGCTGCCACTCTTCTTGCTCATTCAATTCGGATTTATCAATTTTTATGACACTTGACGTGTCTGCGACCAGTGGTGTGGCTGGCGTTCGCGCGGTGTAGCCGACATCATCATAGCTGTCAACCAAATCACGCTCATTATTGTTATCATCAGTTGCAGCTTCGTCCGTATCGCTTTCACTATCACTCAACGCGTTGTCGCTTGTGCCATTATGACGATTGATTTGAGTATCATTTGCATCATCAAATTCTAGGTAGCGCGCTGTAGTTTCTTGCGCGTCCGCACTCAAATTATTTTTTGATTTTTTAGTCGCATTACCGTCCATTTTATTGTCATCACTTATGGCGTTGTTTTTGTCAATTGGCGCAGCGCCTATGACGGCGTTATTGCTGCTCAGTTTTTCCGGTTCGTTTCTTAGCACTGGTGGCCTGTCAATTTGATTATCATCATCAATAATCACATTGAGAAACTGCACTGCCGCTGACGCTGGCAAGACAGGTGCGTGTATTGGGCGCCCAAAGTGTTGTCTAAGCTTTTTAATATGTCTCGGCTCGTGCGCTTTACGTACACGCAAATTGCTTTTCAGCGGTTTATAGGCGGCCGTTTGTGCTTCTTCTTCAGCCACACCTTCGGCAGTCGCAGCGCGCGTTCTCGCTACATTTGCGCGCGGCGCCGCACCAGTTGTAATCGATATCTCATTAATTTCAGTCGCCGCTTTAAAAATATATTCCTCCGTGCCTTCGTCTTTGTTAAGAAACTCCGCATGCGAGTCACTTACTTCACGTTGCGTGTCACCTTCAACGTAATCAATATCACCATTAAATATATCACCAGCGTCGCTAGTCGTAAGGTCAACCTTTGGGTGCGACGCTGTGGGTGTTGGTGCTGTTGTAGACGCGTCTTCAATTGTATTCCCTTCCACCAACGCAGCAGAGTTTGCATCGCTAGCCGCGTGTGCGTTGCCACCATCATTTCCGTCGCTTGTCAAATTTACTACTTCATTATTTTTATCCCTAAAAGCCTTTGACAAAACTTTGGCAATTGTCGTCAATGTCGTCTCATACTGCTGCCCATCAGACACATCATCGGAGGTCTTCGCGGCAGCGACAATTTCAGCGTCAGACGTTTGTGCTGCCGCGCCTTCAACACCAGTCTCAGCGGCGTTGACGACGGCAGCGGCAGCCGTTTCTTTGTCATCATTAGAGTTTTGATTGAGATTTAATACGTTATTGATTTGCAAAGTTTGCGTCGCAGATACACTGTCGCGTCTTGGCATGCGGTTACTGTTGGGCGTGTTATTACCGTTATTCCTGTCATAATCAGTCGCAATATTTTCAAACTCCTTTGGCATTTCGAGCGCTTGATTGCCTAACGCGGCGGCAGCATTATTATTTGCCGGTTGTGTATTAGACAACGGCGGCGTTTGACATTTATGCAACGCGCTTGTTGCTGCGGTCTCAAGACAGCGCGTTTTGGGCTCCGTCGATTGTTTTGCTTCATTGGTCTCAACGCTTGTTGTAGGCCACGTTCGATGCGCAACCGTCGCTGTATTACTTTCCCTTAGCTCGTGCGCTTTCACCTCTTCAACCACCAAATTTGTTGGCTGCTCCTTTGTATCTAGCAGATTTCCCACACCTGCCGTTTGCGCCACCAACTCAATCACCTTGTCGTTAGTCAACTTCAACTCCATATCCTCCACATTTGCCATTGTCTTTTGAGTAACTTCAAAGCTGTCAGCGTTCGCGCTATTGCCAACAGTTAACAGTTCACTGTCGCCGCTGTCACTGTCGTCCTTTGCCTTATCAACACCGACGCCATTGCCATTCTCCAATTTATGTTCGCCATTATACTTGTTGTTTATAACATTGTCGTGCGCTTTCATTTCATCATCGCGCTTCGTATGCGCACTCGTAATTAAGTCGATGCTTTCGAAAGTTTGGTCTGTCATTAAACTTCGACGATAACGCTTCTTTCGTGCGCCATGTTGTTGCCAAATGGCGTTGAATGGCTTGTGGACTTTCAACAGCGTTTGCTGTTGGATTCGTTTTTGCTTTTGATATAACTTTTCCTGATAGTTCTTCCGCTGCCATTGTAGTTGTTGCTGTTTTTGTAGTTGTCGTCGTTTATACGCTTGTGTCTCGAATGACAGGCGCGTCCGCGCTGCAGCGCTATCCTTTGTTTGTTGTTGTCGCCATATTTGCTGTGTCCCGTATGTGTGGCCGCGCTCAAGGTATGAACCAGCGGCGGCTCTATCTAGCACCGATTGCACTTCGTTTCTAATGTCTGGAGACAACAGCGCATGGTTTTTTTAAACAATATTTCACAGTAATTAACCTAACATTTGCTTAATTCTCTACATTTATTACGATTTTTTTTTTTTTTAATTTTCTATTATGCTTTAAGTTGCGCTTTAATTAAATAAGAGCGCCTTTCTATATAACTTCTTATCGGCTTATGACACTAATGAATATTTCTTGTGCGCTCGCGCTTCGAATTACACAAATTATGCAAATGCTTTTAGACAGTGGTGGGGACGGAGGCGGGGGCTGCTGGCGCGTAAATTAAGTGTAAAATGTGTTTTTAATGCGATTTTACCAATGAGTGAATTGCCGCCGCCCACAAAATGGCGCGGTTGTAAGCATGAAAGGTGAAAGAAATCAAACGCGCGTCAAGGGAATCCAACGCGCCAGGGGTGGGCAAACGTTAAACGCACTAAATGTTGGCAATTGCTGACAGTGGCGCTTTTTTTTGGCTGAGAAAGAAAGCAATTTTTGTCTAATATGCTTAGACATTCATGCATTGTGGCTTAGGTTGTACTAATAATAATATATTCGTGATCTCTGTGTAACCAAGGGAGATTGTGGCTTTGCATATTCAATACGCGCTGATTGCACGCGTTTCAGTTTTGATTTAATTTGCTACGTTTTTACCTCTAATGACTTTGTCATTATAATTTATATTTTCGGCATTAATTTGAGTAATAACACGCGCGGGAGATAATATGCTGAATTTGAAAATTTCATTAAAAGCTTCTAAGTAACTGCGGTAGAGGGCGCTCTTGGTATAAATACTATAATTTATTAATTAAAGTTGAAAATTCTAGCACTAGGTAGGTATAAATAGCTCATAATCTACATCACTTTCAATCTCCTTTCAAATCTAACTATTTTCCAAAGCAAACTTTTGCGCTGCCCAACTACAATATATTTCCGCTATTGTGCTGTAATTACTTTTCCAATAGTGTGAACACGCCTTATACGCAAACATTTTCGCATGACTCACACAGTCATTACGTCAATGGGGGCGATTTGGCGAAATCTTCAATTAGCATTAAATTACGAAATTTCGGCGCTTTCAAATACAGAAAACTCATTTATTTTCAACACAGAAGAATTTAATTTCGAATTGGTGCAGAAGAAAACGTTAAGAAATGTGTAAGCAAAGTGCGTTCTCACTTTTGTCTACAGCTCAGCTCTTGCAGTCTCAACTTCCCGGCGTCAATTTCCGGCTAACAAAGTTGACCTGTAATTGCAGCGCTGCTGCATCCTGCCACATCCACAATATTTGTTGTATTTTGTACTTTACAACAACAACAATATATATTGCTTTTTTTTACTTTCTCCACTTTAGACGCCATTGTCGTGGTCTATTTATGGTTAAACAACTTTGTCGAAAGTGTCAACGGCAGACGGCGTTGAATAAATAAATAAAAATTAAAAGGCGAAAACAAATGAATCGAAGATTCAACGGTGGGGTATAAAACATAGAAAATAAGCATATTTTTTAAATTTTTTGGCTGCTGAATAACTGAAGCTTTGCCAACAATAATGAGAGTGTCAAGCGCGCTTTCAAACAGCAGACAGCGCCAGTCGGTTTGTAGCGCCGGGGTGAGCCGCACTCGGCGTTAGCTACCGACTCAAGCCAGCTCAAGTGACAATTTTATTCATTTGATTTTGCTTAAACTTTGAGCTGTCTGTGCCGTTTTTTGTTTTTGTTTTCACAACAGACAATGTCTACAAGCCCCCTACTCCACTCCTCACTGTCTATTGCTGTCTACTGCTATTCATTACACCGTTATTCGTTGATTTCTCTACACGCGACGCTTCAACGCCATACTTAGCGCCAGCAAGTGAAACTCATTTAAAAATAATTAAAACTTGAAAATAATTACCTCCATTATTGGCATTTGCCAGCGACGATGATGCGGGTGACGAGGCAACGGCTCCGGTCGTACCTATGGCAGCTACCGCCGATGACGCCGATGCTGGTGATTGGTAGGCAGTCGATGATGGTAAGGTGCCACCGCCACCGCCGTTGCCCAACAAGTCAGCGCTACCGCTGGCTGCCTGCGCCGCTGCCGCTTGTGATGCCGATATCGAGGAGAGTGATGAGGTTGCCGTTGATGCCGTGACCGTGGTGGGTTGTCCGAATTTCGTTAGATCTGTGTTAGTGCTTTTGGCGGCCGTCACTACGGATGCCTCGTTGCCGACTAGAATTGTGCGTGGTTCGTCCATGGATAAGTGTAATACACCGGATACTGTGTGAGGTTAGAGAGAACGAGAGTTAGAAAAAGAGAGTGAGAAGAAAAGTTGTAGTGAATGAATGCTTAGTAATTGAAGTTATTTTAATTAATGTACGATAAGTAAGTATAAGAAAAGCCTCAATGAAAATTAATTGATGCGCGTCTTACCATATAGAACTATGGAAATCAAGCCGAGTAACGCAAATACCGCCAAACAGATATTGAGCGCACATCGCCAGCGATGCCAGCGCGCCGCCAAACCCTTGCGGAAATTCATCGGTGTCGAGTAGTGATGCGCAGGCAGACCGCTCATAACGCTGCGCGGTGGAAGCACGGGTCCCATGCAATTATTCGTGCTGCGCTCGTAACCTTTGAGTGTGTCTTTTGTAGGTGTTGAGCAGGCTGAGCCGCTTTTATAATCGATGGGTGAACCTTTGTTGATATCTGCAAGTGAAAAATATTTCGAATGATTAATAAGGTGATTTATTACATTGGTAAGCTTTCGGATGAAAGCTTTTCAAAAAATAAAAATATTGAATGGCGAAATTCTTGTGGAAAATAAATAATAGAAAATAAATCGTGAAGCTTTCATCAGTATATGTAAGTAAAAGCTTTCGCTATTAAGCTTAAAGCTTTCAGGCGGTATCTCATACTTTTCGGTGGACTTAATTATGATTTTGATAGTTTTCAAACGGTGAACTGTCTTGTATGAAATCCTAAAACTGAATATTATTTTCTGGAATATATTTAAAGAATCTTTCAAAATTCCATCCTGTCTAAAATCGATCGATTTAAAGCTTTCATTAAATATACATTACGCTGCTATGCGATTACAATTTTTTATGGCATTAGCAATGCAAGTAGTGTCGTTTTACTTTGATGACGGGATTATAGTCAAACGCAAAAGAAACGAAATAAAAAAGGCATTAACTAAAATCAATTAAATCATTTGACCATGAAACACACCGTAAAAATGCCAACTTGTCGTAGTAATGCTAAAACCATAAAAAGTTGCCACACCAACAACAACGAAACAGCAAACAAAAGAGCCGAAAAATGTAGCAAATGTAATCAGAGGCCAGTGAAAAGTGAAGGGAGCCAAAAAAGGAAACTAAACGACAACTGTGGCGACCATTAAAATCACACCTAATTCGCCATTCTCGATTTCCTTAACGAACAAACTGGCCACAGCCACAGCCGAAACTGAATAGCCAAATAAGCAAAAAAAAAACTACTATAAAAAGGAAATACAAATGGCTGCAGAAAGAAAGTAAGGGATTAAAGGAAGTGAAAAAAATCGACTAAAGTCCTTGCGCTGCGTGTTAATGTCAGCGACAGGACAGCGTCCGCGTCAGCAGTTGGATTTGCAACTGATTTGCTTGCCTTGCCTTGTCATGAACTGCTGATTGAAGTTGTGCTTCTGGAACAAAAGGCAGCAGCAGCGGCGGAAGACAAGGCTGTGCGTTATAGATGTGTTACATTGGCTGCGTTTAGATGACAGCGACACTGCGTCAAACGGACCCCAAGCAAACGGCAGCGGGATTTTGGTATTCGTTTTTTCGGTGTGACATACCGACGACGACTGCTGCTGCTTATCGCCTTTTTGGCTCGAATTTCATTTGTATAAAAGGATTTGTGCAAAAGGATAAACGAACTGACAACGAACATAACCTCAACAGGAGAGTGTAGTGAGGGTGACATATACTCGTAAGTGTGTGTGTGTGTGTCGTATGTCAACTGGGTGTGCGTAAAAAGGCGAAATTGTATGCAAAAATTTGTCAAATGGAGCGCTCTATTTTTATGCGACCCCCACCCATACTCTAATATTATATATATATACTATATATACCACTACAAATCAAACGGATTTGCAATCAAACAAAAATCTCAACGGTGGTGGTGGAGCGTTGGTGGTGGAAAGCCACACTGGACACAGCTGTATAAAGCAAGAAAAAAATAAGAAAGTAAGGAGTGTCGGGCGATAGCAACAGAAAAAAAGAACCCCTGTATTCCCTGGATAATGTGGAAACAAATCATTTGTTGACGCCATGATGATAATTCGATTATGTGATGTATCCAACACTGCAAATCAAGCAGCACCAGCGCACTGGCTCGTGAGTTTGGCTGGCTGCGTGTAATGCCGACATTATGTTGGAGTAACCGACTAGCTATCTAACGGGTGATTTTTTTGAGGTTAGGATTTTCATTAGTATTTGACAGATCACGTGGGATTTCAGACATGGTGTCAAAGAGAAAGATGCTCAGTATGCTTTGACATTTCATCATGAATAGACTTACTAACGAGCAACGCTTGCAAATCATTGAATTTTATTACCAAAATCAGTGTTCGGTTCGAAATGTGTTTCGCGCTTTACGTCCGATTTATGGTCTACATAATCGACCAAGTGAGCAAACAATTAATGCGATTGTGACCAAGTTTCGCACTCAGTTTACTTTATTGGACATTAAACCAACCACACGAATGCGTACAGTGCGTACAGAAGAGAATATTGCGTCTGTTTCTGAGAGTGTGGCTGAAGACCGTGAAATGTCGATTCGTCGCCGTTCGCAGCAATTGGGTTTGTGTTATTCGACCACATGGAAGATTTTACGCAAAGATCTTGGTGTAAAACCGTATAAAATACAGCTCGTGCAAGAACTGAAGCCGAACGATCTGCCACAACGTCGAATTTTCAGTGAATGGGCCCTAGAAAAGTTGGCAGAAAATCCGCTTTTTTATCGACAAATTTTGTTCAGCGATGAGGCTCATTTCTGGTTGAATGGCTACGTAAATAAGCAAAATTGCCGCATTTGGGGTGAAGAGCAACCAGAAGCCGTTCAAGAACTGCCCATGCATCCCGAAAAATGCACTGTTTGGTGTGGTTTGTTCGCTGGTGGAATCATTGGACCGTATTTTTTCAAAGATGCTGTTGGACGCAACGTTACGGTGAATGGCGATCGCTATCGTTCGATGCTAACAAACTTTTTGTTGCCAAAAATGGAAGAACTGAACTTAGTTGACATGTGGTTTCAACAAGATGGCGCTACATGCCACACAGCTCGCGATTCTATGGCCATTTTGAGGGAAAACTTCGGAGAACAATTCATCTCAAGAAATGGACCCGTAAGTTGGCCACCAAGATCATGCGATTTAACGCCTTTAGACTATTTTTTGTGGGGCTACGTCAAGTCTAAAGTCTACAGAAATAAGCCAGCAACTATTCCAGCTTTGGAAGACAACATTTCCGAAGAAATTCGGGCTATTCCGGCCGAAATGCTCGAAAAAGTTGCCCAAAATTGGACTTTCCGAATGGACCACCTAAGACGCAGCCGCGGTCAACATTTAAATGAAATTATCTTCAAAAAGTAAATGTCATGAACCAATCTAACGTTTCAAATAAAGAACCGATGAAATTTTATGCGTTTTTTTTTTTTAAAAAGTTATCAAGCTCTTAAAAAATCACCCTTTATATAAAATACATACACATGTTAGTGACAAGCTGCTGGTTGGGCGGCGCTGTACACGCGCGCTGTCTGCCAATGTACAGACAAAAGACACGCAACACAACGGCAATCTGTCTGTCTGTCTGTCTGTCTCTACTGTCTTCAGCTTGTCTGCGTCTGTCTGTCTACTAGGCGTATGAGCGATCAAGTGGAAATTCAATATCGATAACATTTCATGCCAACTTATAATAGTTTAAATACATGTAATGTCGTGTGCAAGTCGTGGGGATGAGTGGACAGACACCAAGCGCATACACAATGGCTGTTTTATACTTGAATATGCCAAGCGCTGGTACTATTGTCTGTTGTGTGCGGTATGTGGCTACTGCTGGTTCATGGCAAGAGCAGTGATAGCAAAAGTTGCTGCTTATATGTATGTATGTACGAGTGAATGGTGTATGCGTGTTGCTATAAGCATAATTAAGTGTGGTTAATGAAATGAAAATGGCAATGCGTATGCGATGTTTAATAGCAGAAAAAAATGATAGTAAAAGTTTTTTTTTTGTTTTTTCGAGTGTTTTCATATAGTAGGCGGAGAGCTGTTAGTGGTTTGAAGTGATTGAAGTAAGCAAAGACAGTTGGTAAGGCAGAAAATATTATAATGCCAGACATTTAAAGGTTACAGATTGTTGTTAAGTAAGAGAAAATAAGGTGAAAATAAATAGGAAAGCTTTTTGAGTGCAGTATTCGAAAATATTAATATATTTCGAAAATATAAATATTAATATATTTTGTCTGACTGTCTCTCGGTAAATCAGAAGTTCAAATTCCAACTGAGAAAAGGCTTAAAATATTAAAGACAATTATTTCATAATATCAGTAGTACCCTAAAAAATAGGCAGGCACTGTTGAACTTTCAAAAAATACACTAATCCTCTAATCAAGCTCTAATAAGTTCGATAACAGTAGATTTTAGTACTTATAATCGACCTAGTGGTGGCCAAACTTAATGATTATTTAATTTTTGTGATTCTTTTTTATTATACACTGAACAGGGTATATTATGTTTGTCACGAAATTGTAACACCCAGAAGGAAGCGTCGGAGGCCCTATAAAGTATATATATAAATGATCAGTATGTTGTACTGAGTCGTTTTAGCCATGTCCGTCTGTCTGTATATATACGAACTAGTCCTTCAGTTTTTAAGATATCGTTTTGAAATTTTGCTGATGTTATTTTCTATTCAAGAAGCTACTCATTTGTCGGAACTGCCGATATCGGACCACTATATCATATAGCTGCCATACAAACCGAACGATCGGAATCAATGGCCTGTAGGGAAAACTTCCGCATTTTACAACATATCTTCACGAAATTTGGTGTGAGTTATTGCTCATAGAAATAATTTAATCTCCGAAAAAATTCTTCAGATCGGTTCACTATAGCATATAGCTGCCATACAAACTGAACGATCGAAATCAATGGCTTGTAGGGAAAACTTCCCCATTTTACTACATATCTTCACGAAATTTGGTGTGAGTTCTTTTTTCTTAATTTTCAAAAATGTTTGTATATTAATTAATACTTTCTGTGAACACATATAAAAATGTTACTCATACGTCATGGTGCCTCAACATTTTGTTATCAAGAATAATTAACAAATTTGTTTTAAATGTTTATTCAAAAACTATAATATTTAAAAGTAGAATTAAATATCACTATTAAAGCCACTGGAGTATAAAATATCAGTCGAAAATAATTATATTCTTCCTTTATAGTATATCATACCATCGCTGTGACAGCCAAACAATTGAGTGCTAGTAATATCTATAGCAATAAAGACAAAAGCAACTTAAGCTAGGGTTCAAAGCAGCCATTGACACACACATAATTCTATAAAAAAAAGAGCAAATACAATTTTTTTTTTTCACAATTTCATATGAATCATTTGCGTACTGACTCACACACATATATAGTTTACACAATATAAAAAATATAGACATATATGCATAGCTACATTTAAAGCAAGCAAATTTTCTATCAGCCAAATGCAATATCACCGCAATAACATGACTTTTACATTTACCAAAAAGCCACATTGCTATTGTATATATTTTGGGGGATTTTTACTGTCTGCTCAACATTATTGCCATTTTTGCTGCCAATGTCATGGTCTGCGGTCGCACTAAGCCCACAAATACAAGATATAACATATATATATATTATATATATTGCATAACTGCATTGCCAGACATTTAACTACTATTTTTTTCTATATACAAGTAATATATTTTATAGCATACACTGTATCATATTTTTTTCGATTTTTTTTTGTGTGAATTCATTGGCATACAAATAGTTTTTGGGTGCCGAGACAAAGTTTTATCGCACTTCGACCATAAGTCTACTCATATATTTCTATATGCAGCGCTTATATGCATATGTCGAGAGCGATAATACTTGATCCAAAATGCAAATAAAAAGTTCCTACATATTGTTGCTGCTGCTGTTGTTGTAGCGCTGGTGCGTCTTATTTGCCGTAGCAAGATTTTAAATAAGTGCAAAAGTGCGCATAAAATTCAAGTTGAGTTTCATTTAAGTGCAAACGCATTTGAATAGCTGTCTCACTGCCTCTCTGCCTCTCTGGCTGTCTGTCTGCTGTTTTCAGTAATTTTAAGCTTTTGTTCTTTTTTTTTGATTTTTGGGAGAAACTATGTATTTGCCTCTCATATCTATTTCGCACATTAAGTGTAGTGCCTTTTTTGTTTTTGTAACTTCTCAACTGTTGAAATTTTATTGCCGAAACGTGTTCAAGTTACTTATGCATGCGTGAATAATTAAAATCCTACAGCTTTGGCGCATTGCCACTGCAGTGGCTGTGTCTTTTTGTGTGCAACAGCGGTAGACGCACATACATATATATACATATACAGACATACATACATACATATATATATATACATATATAAATATACATATATATATATACACATATACTACATATATACTCATTCATGTATATATGCGTCTATAACTGTAAAATATACTAGCACTTCTGTCTACGCAATTACTTTGGTCTTCTCTGTGTCTGTGTGTGTGTGTAAGTGTGCGTTTCTGTGTCGGAATGTTGCATAGTTTTGGGCGCTCTTTAAAGTTCTAACGCTTACTTATGCACTATTTGTGTTTGCAAATAGTTCGGTAAGTACTTTTCACTTGAGGCTACATTTTTGCACTCGACAATTTTACACTTCAAAAATAAAAGGATTAGACAGCATAGCAGCGCTGCTTTTGAATATAAAATTTCTTTTTGTTGAAAATTAAAAACAAAAAATTAGAAAATATTTTTGGTTGAAATTAGGAAGAAATGCTAATAAACTGCTTAATAAAAAATAATTTAAAAAAAAATATATATATTTTTATAAAATATATTTTTTAAGATTAAAAAAAAATTAAAAAATAAAAAAATAAAAGAAATTTGAAAAATAAAAAGATATAAAAAATATAAAGAAATAAAAAGAATGTAAAAAAAATGTAAAAAGAATATATTTTTATAAAAATATTTTTTATAATATTTTATAATATATTTTTATAAAAATTTTTTATATTTTTATTTTTTATTTTTTTAAATTTTTTTATATTTTTATATTTTTATATTTTTATACTTTTTATTTTTTTAATTTTTGTTTATTTTTTTTTTAATTTTTTTATTTTTTTTTTATTTTTTTTTTAATTTTTTTATATATTTTAAATTAAAAAAAATTATATTTTTATTAACATTTATAAACATTTCTCTCTAATTTCCATTTATAAACATTTCTTTCTAATTTCCACCAAAAATGTTTTAATTTAATTTTTTTAATTTTCAAAAAAAAAAATATAATTAATAAAAAAATAATAATTTTATACTTTTTTGTACCTTTAATATATTTTTGGTTTAGAAAGAAATGGTAATAAATTGCTGAATAAAAAATATATTTTTATAAAAAATTGTTCTTATTTTATAATTTTTTTTATTTTTTATTTTTTTATATTTTTTTATAAAAATATATAATTTTTTTAACATTTATAAACATTTCTTTCTAATTTCCACAAAAAAATATATTAATTCAATTTTTTTTAATTTTCAACAAAAAAAATATATGTTTAAAAAAAATAAAAATTTTATACGTTTTTGTGTCTTTCGATTTTGGTAAGCCATGGCGTATGATTAACACGCAAGCAATCGATAACTTTCTTTCACAGTTAAAACTTTGCAAAAGTCAATTATTTCATAATTAACACTGTCATAATTTATTGCTTTAACACTCTCTCTCTCTTTTCTACTTCTTGGAAGAAGTGCAGCTTTCCAATCACACATTGCATGACCACTGTGGCCGGATCGCAATAATCAAAACTTTCACCAAGCACTGTTCGCACTGACACTTGGCACGCACGCAATAAGGTCAATCATTTTTTCATTGCAGCAGTCAATTAAAAACTTTTGAAAACTAATGACAAGTACCTGACTTCAAACGACAAACATTTGCTGTTGTTGTTCTTTTTTTTTCAAATATCAATATTTCATTTTCAAACACCGTCGCGATGAGTGAGAAGAAAGTTAGAGTTGTGAGAGAGACGTGCAAGTTTTTTAGCGACCAAAGCAGCAAGTGAAGAAAGAGTCAAGAAAATTGACAGCTGTCAGAATTTATGCAATTAACTTGGGTGCGAATGTAAAACCATTAAACTTGTTGTTGTTAGTCAGCAGTGTAGCGGTGTGTGGGTAATTAAAAACTATGATTGCGAAACCGCACTAAAAATATAAACTTTTCAAACTACAGTTAAGACAAAATCGCGGCAATATTTTCCACTTAACGCAGTACACACACACACACACACACATAAGCACTATAAGGTCTCATATAACTAACTTGAAATTATTTGTAGCGTGGCAAAAACAAAAAAAACTTTTTTTTCGCCTTAACTTTTGCAGCGAACACAACTTAAATTACTCATAAGTGTTGCTGGTGGGTGGTTGGTGAGCGGCAAGCGAAATTTGATTTACTACTTAGTCAGCAGTATTTGAGGCAGCCGCTTACTCGGCTGAATGCGCAATTTTGCAAGAATTGCAAGAAAATAAGGAGAATTTGTGGTTGTAACTCAACTTAACCGTTAAATGTTCGATTACCAGAAACCAAAAATACAAAAAAAAAAACAAGAAAACACTTGAGTTTTGCTTACTTTCGCTTAGTTTTGCTTGTTGTTGTAGCAAAGTTGTGCGAAAACTTTGCTGCGCCAGCAAATTAATTGCTCGATAACTGATAAAACGGCACTCAGTTGCGCTTAGATTGGCGGCAATTCACACTGCGAGCTTCTAAATAGTGGTGCTGGGCAGTGAAGCCTGAACTTTGGCGGTTTTGAAGGTCTAATTTCGGTAAAATATTTGCGAAATGAACATATGATGACTATTTGAATTTCACCCAGTTGGGAAAAAGCAGAAATTATTGCTTACAAGGCTTAAGCTAATCATATAAGGCATGTTCAAAAAATAACGGGAATTTTTTAATTTCGAATTTTTTGTGTTTTGGAGAGTGAATTTTCAGCTGTATCTTAAAAATAAAAATAAATTTAAAAAATAAAATTCCCGTTATTTTTTGAACACATGTCATATAGTGAAGAAGGCATGTTCAAAAAATAACGGGAATTTTTTAATTTCGAATTTTTTGTGTTTTGGAGAGTGAATTTTCAGCTGTATCTTAAAAATAAAAATAAATTGTAAAAATAAAATTCCCGTTATTTTTTGAACAAACGTCATATAGTGAAGAAGTGATGAAGAAATCATCTATGAAAATAAGGGTTAAAAAAATTACAAAATTTGCTGTTAATTAGTGCTCCTTTTCTCTTTGTTTCTTATAATTCACAGCTTTTTGCTTCACTCTATGCTCAGCCTTAATCTATTACTAAGGTAAACAAGATATGCTTCATTTATACACCTAAAATATTAATTTCCTTGCCTCAAAAATCACCAACAAACAGTACATCTAATAAAATATCACTTGGCAACCCTTTTAAAAATCCATCATTCTTCATAAAGCACCAAAACCCGCTCAGCACACTCACTTCGCTCGCTTGGCAATCCTACAGCTCGCCGTTATTTAATTGCAATTAAGGGCGTTTAGCAAACTCAATTGCACAGCAAAAGCAACAACAGCGCCACCAAATTATCTCGCTTTGAGCGCTAAAGACGTTTGCAGTGTGCAACGGAGCAGCTGACACTCAGACAACATCTGAGTAGTAGCGGTGGTAGCGATAGTAGTGGCAGTGGCAACACTCAGCCACAACTTTTCTGCCGCTAATGCTATCACTTCTAATGCCAGCGCTAATTGATGTGATTTGTGGTTAATTTCGAAACGATACGTTGCGATTCGATTGCTGCTGAGTTTTTGCTGGCAACTGCTTCCAGCTGTGACTGCAATGCCAAAAGAGAATCGCTAAATGGTGATGTTGTTGTTGCGGCTTGTGGCTGCGTTGCAATGCAATAACAGCATTAAATGTTCGATGCTTCGACGATTTGGCACTAATAAGGCGTTTAATTGAGCGACGCACATAATTTTCACTTTTACTATAGTTGCGTGCGCTTGAGGAGGTGGCTTGATGGTAATTAAATATCGTTAGACATTTTGTTGTTTATTTATTGATGTGCTGGCAGTTGTTTGGTGGTGTTTAAATGCAAGAAATATTTTTAGAAGTTTAAAAAAAATGTTTGAATAAAAAAAATATTAGATAAAAAAATTATTTCATAAAAAAATTTTTGAATCAAAAATAATTTTTTTTCTTAATTTTTAGCAAATATTTAAGTGTATAAACACAAAAAAAAATATTTTTTTCTTTTAATCTTATCTTCTGTTTCCTTTTTTATTAACTTCCTCCAATTCTCACTTTGTTTATTCTTCTCCTTCGAAATGTTCACCCATTAACAATAATTGCCTTTGCTGAGGCATCAAAATTTAAGCTGCTCATTCTTAAATATGGACCGAAAATGGGTAAATGCGGCAATAATCTTAATTAATTTGCTTTTGAGAACTGTTAGGAAAACACTTAGAGTGGGAAAAAGTGAAGCGAACCCACATTTTAATTAATTTTATGCCGCTTAGGCGCACAATTCTTATTGAATTCTTTCAAAGAAACGAAAAAAATATTTTTCATATTTTTCAAGCATTTTTTGTGGCAAAGTATGAGGCAAAAGCAATGAAATTTCAAACTTAGAACTGTTATTAAGCGCGCTGTCTTCGCTGAAATTTATATTAATTATAATTAATTAATAAATTTTGTGCTTGAAACAAATTTTTATGCAGTTGCCGCACTTGTGGTGCCATAAGCAAATTTTCGCCGCATAAGAAGTTTGCACTAAATACCGCAAGTTAAGCGCAAAACTTTGTAAATACTCGCGCTACTCGCTACTTTTATATGCGCTTGTTGCTGCTTGCCTGCTGTACTCACTCGTATAGTATTTGCTGAGGAAATAAAAATGCAGCGCCAACTTTAATGCGCTGCAAACTATTCGCAAGCGCTGCAGCAAAGATGAAAACTTAATGAAAAAGCGCAGAAAATGCGCTAACCAGAAAATAAAACTGAAATTAGTAATAGTTGTGCGAAATGATGAAATGAAATTGCGCTCGAAGCTGTTAAGCAGCGAACAGCAGCACTAGATGCCAAGCGCTTTGCTGGAAGAACGACGCGACGCGTCGCGCCGCGCCTCTCCTAGCAAGACTAATTAAATTAAAATCCTTACGCGCATTTGCCGCGCAAAATCAAGCGGGAAAATCGTAACAATTTTCCAAGTGCATGCTGGCATACGCGCTTTTATAAGTTTGCGTTTTCGGCTAAGTAACGCCGCAGAGAGAGGATGAAGTGTAGCGCCAAAGTGGTAGAAAAAAAAAGAATGAAAATGAAAATTTAACAAGCCGCGCGCAGAACAGCAAATCGCAATTAATTTCGACAGCAACGCGCTCGAAACTACACAAACACGCGCGCACACAAATCGCTCAACGCACAGCTGCGGCAATCAAATTGGCGAAGACTAACCAAATGGGCGCGCGCGCGCGGTAGTCAATAGTGAAGCGAAAACTATTTCGTGGTGCAACGGTTTAAGTACTTGGGCAAGTAGTATGGCAGTGGCAGACGAGGCGGTGCACATGTCGACAATAAAATCGCTGTCAAGCGTGCGAATAGTGATGATGAAGGAGGAGTAGTTAAGCGGAGTGAGAGTGCCAAGTGGTATGAGTTGGTAGTGGCAAGTAGTTAGGCGTACGCGCGCGCAGCTGTTGTGGGCGTGATCCGACACATACAAAGCCCATTACATGACGAATTAAAAGCACACTTTTAGGCGCTCAAGCAACAGACGCGAAACAGCAGCGAATGGCTGTGTGTGTGTGCTTGGCGCTCGTGTGCGCTCATGTATGCCGCGAATTGAGTTTTAATTTAATTTCCAATTGAATGCACATTTTTCTGTGCGCTTATGAAGAATAATTTCTACAAAATTTTACAAAAGCATAATGCCTGCTGCGCGCACACGCAACTGTAGCAAAAGAATTTCGAATATGCGCAAGAAGAAATTAAAAGCGCCGCACCAAGCAGCGCTAATTAAAGTAAGATTTTGAGGAGCGCTGGAGTGCGAAAGGTGTCTCTAAGAACAAAGCGCGGCAGACTGATATGCTTTTGCCACGGAAAACATTTGCTTTGTATAATCAATGAAGCTAACTGCCTGCCTGCCTGCCTTCCTGCCTGCCTCCCTGCCTGCCTCCCAGCTCGCTTGTGTTTGCTTGCGGCGCGCTGCTTCAATGGTGACATTATTATTTATTTTGCTCACTGAGCGCAAAATGTGTGAAAATTGTTATTAACATATTTTGTTGTAGCGCTGGCGGCTATGTGTTGCTACACGCATGTATATATACATATATATTTATATGTTTATATATATATACGTATATGTATGACAGTTGGTTAGGTGTTGGCAGTTATGCCAAGGTGTCTAGTTGTGTGGGAAAATTGTAAATTAAATGCCACAGGCGACAGTTGTTTCCAGCAAGTGTGAAATGAATTGTTGTATGCCTTTAGAAGCAGAAAAGCAGGAGGTGTCTTGTATATATTTAGAGCTTATATGCATATTTAATTAGCTATTTTTTCTTTAAAAATCCATAAAATACTTAATAAGAGGTATCTTTAGCAAAAGAATTGCGCAACTAAATATAAATGCGCCTGTGGATATGCTAAGTTTTTTATATTTTCTTGTTATTTAGTGAAATTTCTTTAAAGAAAAAAGTTCCATACATGAAAATATTTTTTGAAGTTGAACTCCAATTTCCTAATCAATTGCCTTGAAACACTTTCATCTCCGTTTTAGGAAAAAAATATACAAAAAAAGCAAAAAAAAAATTTTTTTTTTTTACCTAGTTCACCTTTATGAAAAAATTTAGGCAAAGCAATCAAAGCATCAAAGCTTTTCAACGGCACATTCACATAAAAAAATTTCAAAGCTTTGCCCTTTTGCTTATGCCACTAAATTTTTATGGCTCTGTTTGTGCTCGATATGAATTTACATGCTTCAACTCTCACTTTTCCAGCGTTACCGCGTGATTTTATGTACCGCTTTTATGTGAGTAGGCGCATAAATGTTTATCGTTTTAATGCAAAACAACAACAATAACAACATGAGCAGCGAAAAAAGTGTTAAATACAAGTATTGCTGTTAGAGCTCTTTACAATATCTTTTAGAACTATATATATACAAGTACTTGCAGCCTCTAACCGCTTCATACCGCTCAACTCGCCTTTACTTTTCTGCTGACGCGCGAAATTGCCACGACTAACTGTGAGTTGAGCTTTAGCTTGGCAATAAATTTAATTGATTTAAAGTGTTGTGCACATAATAATTTTGCACCCTTAAGGCAAGCGGGCGTACACGCTTTATGTGTCTGCGCCTACTATGCACATACACCAATACATACATACAAGCACCATATCGCCGCTCTGCGCTTTGACTGGCATTTTATGAGGCCATAAAACGCGTATGTGCCTCGCTATATTTTTCAATTAACCGCCGCCCGCTTATGTAAGTATTTTAAAATATTGCACTTTTACTGCTTCATAGCCCGGCAGTGAGTGTATGTTGCTGGGGGTGGCGGTAGTGTCTTTATGCTTATGACTTACTATGCGTTAATAAAACGTTAGATGCTTTGGTGTTAATATAGAGGCGATAATAAGTGTCTGGGAAATGTCTCATAAGCTTCATATTTAGTTGAGAAAATATTTTAAAATATTTTAATTTTTGTGTTGGAGTTGACTCCTTCAATTTTTCGTTAATTTTTTTTCTCTGAACTGTAATATTTGTGTTTAAATATTTCTTTTTAAAAATCTAATTTTCAACATAAACTCTAAAATTATTATTTTTTATGCTAAACTTGGCCACCTCGCTTCATTTTCAGTTAAACTGCTTATTTTTTTCTCTTAAGTGTTGTTTTTGTGTATAAATATTTCTTTTTAAAAATCTAATTTTCAACATAACCTCTAAAATTATTACTTTTCATGCTAAACTTGGCCATCTTGCTTTATTTTCAGTTAAAGTTCTTATTTTTTTCTCTTAAGTGTAGTTTTTGTGTTTAAATATTTCTTTTTTAAACACTACTTTTCAACATAACCTCTAAAATTATTACTTTTCATGCTAAACTTGGCCATCTCGCATCATTTTCAGTTTAACTTCTTATTTTTTTCTCTTAAGTGTAGTTTTTATAGTTTAAATAATTCTTTTTAAAAATCTAATTTTAAACATAACCTCTAAAATTATTTTTTTTCATGCCAAACTTTGCCATCTCGCTTCATTTTCAGTTGATGTTCTTTATATTTTCTCTCAAGTGTAGTTTTTTATTTAAATTCTTATTTGGTGTTTAACTTTTTCAACTTAACCTCAAAATTCCAGTTTCATTCAAGTCTCCTATCTATTTTTAAAATTTTCTCTCTAAAAATAACGTTTTTTGTCGCGCCAAGCGCTAAGCCCCTCATTAACATAACAACACTTTTGCAACACAATTTGATTTTTTTTTTTTTCATTTTATTTTGCAACAAATCACACCCATAGCTACCGCAACTGTCATTGATAGCCCAAAAACTCAGAGCTGGCTGTTAACCGCGCTCTGCTTACTACACCGAACTGAGCAGCGTCGGAGAAATATGAAGAAAAAAGTAAGAATATTAAGGTGAAATAAAATTTACATCAAAGTCTCAAGATTGATGAAAAGTCATTAAAAAGCACATAAATCAAGTGATTTCGTTAAGATCGCATACCGGAAAGTTTTTCTCCCAAAAAAAGGGCCGAATAAATGGCAATATAAAGGAGAAAAGCGAAAATGAGCTTAAAGTGCTGTGAGCATTGAGAAATGCCAAATAAAATAGTCGACAATCTAAATTACTCACAGACAGGAGGGTGCGGCAGGTGGCTAAAGAGGTGAACGATTGCTGAACGTAGCGCCAAAATGACTGCGAGAGACTTGTAAGCAGTAATGCTTTAAAGGCAAATGTGAGTGTGTATGAGAAAGAGAGTGTGAGAGAGTGTCTGCGCACAAAAAACTTTTCCACCTTTAGCGCGCTTTTTAGATTTCACAAAAACTTTGAAATGATTTGCATGCAAATTAATTGCCTGCTGTCTTAGGACTTCGACTGGCCTTAGCGGCAAGCGGCAAACAGCAACCGGCGCCAACACACAGCCAAGTGTGAGTAAGGTGCGAAGGCAGGGCGCTAAGTCGCACCGGAGGGCACAGCAAATACTTGCACACACTCCAGCTCCGCAGAGCCAGCGGCGGCGGGTGAAGCGGTGTTTAAGCGTTGCGGCAGCAAAAACCAAGGAGAAGTAGGAAAATTAAGCGCAAGAGATAAGTCGTATAAATTATAGCAATTTAATAAGTTCTAAATACACGCATCCGCCAACACACCACCCGCCACTAATGTCGGTTAGACAACACCAACCTCCCTGATAGCACAAGAAACTCGTCGCAAATGTTGCAGTGAAGATTGCGTACAAAGCGTGTAACAAATGCTGAACGCAGGAAGTTTAATGTTAACCTTTTTCATTTTGTGAATGGCAAAAACTTTGTGTGCATTTCCACAAGATTTCCACGCAGTGTCAATGATTTCTACGACTGTGCAACTTGCCATACTACAGATACAGCGAGCAAATTGGCTCCACTATAGCATATCTTAAGGCGCACGCAAGTAGAGAGTGTGTACACGTACACTGGGGAGCATAGAAAATCAAAAGTAAATGCACGAAGACACCAAGATACACAAGGGAATGTGCTGCTACCCCAAAAGAGTTTCCTAAGAGAAAAGCGCATTTAGTTGGGTCACCCTTTGCAGCAAACTTTCAAAAGTTCACTGGTGACTCTCGCTCAACTGTAGCTACTGGAAGCCAAACATTTTTCGACGATTAAAATTGTCGCTCGGACATTAATTTTATGTGTCATCGGTGGCCTTTGCAATAGCAACAATAGCAAAGACAACAACAATTGCGATAATAATAAACAACAAACAGGAAGCTGGCAATATGAATTAAGCGCACCGCTGAGGGGTATTAGAGTATGAGTCAATAACGGTTTTGGTTTGTGGAAACTGCAAGTTTCTTTGCGACAATTTCATTAGAGATTTGTGCAGGCAAGTGTAAAAATCGGCGTTAGTGTGAACTGGCTGCAATCATAATAAAGTGTGCTTGCAGTGTTCCTTTGAGTGTGAGTGCCGCTGAAGAGAAAAAAGTAAATCTTGAGTTTCGGCAGATTTTCCTAGCAACAACACTAGGAAAATATTTTGAAATTATTTGCCTTTGTTGCTGTTGTTGTTGCAACTACCTTTAACTTGTTTGTTTTTGTTTACCATTCAACGCGCCCCTTCAACCGCTTTGGGGTTACGCGGCTCATTAAGACGCACTGTATAAACAACGCTACATAATTACAAAGCACAGTTAATGAGAGTTGCAGGCAAGTGTTGGTCGATTGTCGAAGATTCACAATAACTCAAGCAGGCTTAATGAGTAGCACGGTTATTGGTAAATTAATAGTGAGAGGGTGGCGAATGTGTGTATGAGTTGCAGAAAGGAGGGTGGGCATAAGAGTGTGCAATTTGAAGTGAAGTATTTCCTTTCGTTTATATTTATATTGTTTAAATATGAAAATTATTACCTGAATTTCGCCAAAAATTAAAATTTTTTGATTTATTTGTTATATTTTTATCAGTTTGCTTACCTGTAAAGAGAAGAAAATATGAAAAAATTAGTGAATAGTTGAGTTATTGTATATGCTTTAAAAATATTTTTTTTTAATATTTTTTTTTTTTAATATTTTTTTTAAATAATTTTTTAAAATATTTTTTTTTTAATATTTTTTTTTATTATTTTTTTTTTTAAATTTTTTTTAAATAATTTTTTTTAATATCTCTTTAAATTATTTTTTTTTTAAATATGTTTTCTTAAATATTTTTTTTTCAAAATTTTTTTTAAATATTTAAAAAATAAATTTTTTTTTAAATATTTTTTTTTAAATATTTTTTTTTTAATTTTTTTTAATATTTTTTTTAAATATTTTTTTAAATTATTTTGTTTTTTTATTTTTTTAAATATTTTTTATATTTTTATTAAAATTATCTAAATTTTATTAAGAAAAAATTGATTGACGAAGTTCCGGGGTATGATTAGTTATGAAACCCCAAATTTTTTTTCTCACTAAGCTTGAAAATATAACAAAAAGTTGTTTCATATAACCACCATTACCACATTTTTTCTATTTTCCAAATGAAATTATTGCCAAAGAAACTAAATTTAGTGATTCAGTACATTTTTTAAGCTGAATGTGGGTTACTAAAATCTCTGGTATACGAACAAGGAATAATTATTTAATGCTCCTCAGCTCATTATACAGCTAAAGAGACACTTCCTTCAGTTTAAACAACATAATTTTTGTATAAGTAGTGAATTAAAAATTTACTCAAAATCACATTGCTTGAATTTTCAAACGAAAAATCATTCGAATATTGCCATAAAACCATTTGCGATTGTGAGAAAGTGTTAATATGATCTTTACGAATACATACACACTTGCCTTTTGGCATTTCTCACATATGACTGTCAGTAACAACAGCACCATTTATGGGAAATTGTATATAAATATTACTACAGTGAGTTGAATAAGTATGTAGACAACCAGGAATATGCTCGCAATCAATTTGAAACACATACAAATAAACATTGGTATATGTATGTATGTATATATGAAGCTGTTGAGCTCCTCACTGTAGCAACACACAACTGTGGTTGCCACTTTAATTTATTTATAAATACCAGCGCTTATTAGTACTGTATATAAATATAAAAGTTTGTAGATATGTTTGTATGTCTCTTGGTGTGCATTTAATTGCTAAAAATTGCAGATATCAAGCAAGAAGTGACTTGACAACATGACCCATAGCACAAATTAAACAGTTAATGCTTTGCCAACACACAGACATACACATAAATACTGGCATATATGTGAATGCTCACGTGCGTATGTGCGTTTGTCAGCCGGCTTGTGTCCACTGTGTGTCCTTTTGCGCTGACACTTAGGAAGGAGTGAATTTTTATTTAAAAAGTTTGTGCAACATTTCGGTTACATTTACGCTCTTTTTGTTGTTATTTGTATTTCCGTGCGCAAGTAAGTTTCCGCTTGTCACATACAAAAGGCAAGGAAACACACACACATAAATATATACAAATTCTTATATGTATGTATGTATATACGATTATATGTGGTTTTAAAAAATACTTATATTAAACGTGTGTGCTTTGCTTGTTTGCCTCTGTCCGTTTGCGGTTGATCTTGTTGCGATAGCCGTCGTATATTTATGTGCATGCATGTTGTTGTTGTTGCTGATTTTATTGAAAAACTTTCGCAAACAATTGTTTCACTACATTCTCATTCGTATTAAATTTTATTTTTATTTTTATTATATTTTGCCTTTATGCTTGTATAACAATTTATTTAAAAGTCGAAGTTTTCAGTTTCGATTTTTTCTTACTATATTTACTATTTAATTGCAGTGAAAATGTGTTTGTTGTTGTTTTTATGTTTGTATGCTTGTTAATAAACCCGTATTCACACACAATTTAGTGAAAAGTTAAAAAATAATGGAATTATAGTATATTAAAAGATGCTCAATGTAGTGACATGGCTTGCTTTTAGGCGCTTTGGAAATATTTATAAAGCTCAATGTAGTGATATGGTGTGCTTTTAGGCGCTTTGAAAATGTTTATAAAGCTTCAGATTTATAATTTTTTTTTAATTTGCATAATTTTTTCATATTTCATTTTAATTTAATTTAATTTTATTTTAATTTAATTTAATTTAATTTAATTTTATTTTAATTTTATTTAATTTTAATTTTAATTTTAATTCTAATTCTAATTCTAATTCTAATTCTAATTCTAATTCTAATTCTAATTCTAATTCTAATTCTAATTCTAATTCTAATTCTAATTCTGATTCTAATTCTGATTCTAATTTAATTTAATTTAATTTAATTTAATTTTTATTTTTTATTTTTGATTTTTAAATTTTTATTTTTATTTTTATTTTTATTTTTATTTTTATTTTTATTTTTATTTTAATTTTAATTTTAATTTTAATTTTAATTTTAATTTTAATTTTAATTTTAATTTTAATTTTAATTTTTATTTTTATTTTAATTTTAATTTTAATTTTAATTTTAATTTTAATTTTAATTTTAATTTTAATTTTAATTTTAATTTTAATTTTAATTTTAATTTTGATTTTAGTTTTAGTTTTAGTTTTAATTTTAATTTTAATTTTAATTTTAATTTTTATTTTAATTTTAATTTTTATTTTAATTTTAATTTTAATTTTAATTTGTATTTGATTTTGATTTTGAATTTGAATTTGAATTTGAATTTGAATTTGAATTTGAATTTGAATTGTAATTTTAATTTTAATTTTAATTTTAATTTTAATTTTAATTGTAATTTTAATTTTAATTTTAATTTTAATTTTAATTTTAAAAAATTGTATCAAATTTTTCTCATTTAACTCGCATCCTAATTCGAAAACTCTCTCTAAAAATCACTAAAAACTTCTTATTAATTTTTATATAATTTTTTTTTTAGTTACCAAAGTGATTATTTCCATATTTGTGCCGCCAAATTAAATTCGCACAAATTTTTTCCGCAACTATTTTGCCCAACTTTTGATAATCCTCAAAAATAGCAAAAAAATTCCCAAAAAATTTTGAGCATTTGCAGGGTTGCATTTAATGAAATTCTGACTTACTGAAATTCCATAAAACTACACCAACTTGCCGCGCGCTCCACATACGCGTACGGCTTCCATGAAAATCATTTAATAGCAAAATTTTAAATTAGTTTCCTATACATATATATTTAACAAGTAATAACAACAAAAATAAAACTTTTTAATTAACTCATTACAGTTGAGTGGCTACTATAGCATGCATTACGTAATTTTAGGTTTACAAAATTGCAAAAATTTCGCCACAAAATTGTTATGAATGCAACGCTGCAATAATTAACGCATGTCAGTCGTGTGTTTTTTTTTCTATTTGCTTTTTGTTTTATTGTTATTATTGTAATCATTATGTCATATTAATCATAGCGGTTTATAGGCGCGTAATTATGTAGCAAATATTTAATAATAATAGCACATTAAAATGTTAGCAACGCGAAAAATGCGCACAAGTGTCGCGCGCGCCTAAAAGTGCGCTACACACTTTTTATAATAAATATTTCACATGCGAAATGCTCGAAATGTCAATTAAGTCGATTGGTTGAATAATCACACATAATTGAATATGCGCATTAGTTAATTAAAGCCACAGCGGAAAAAAATGCCAAAATAAATAAATAAAAAATAAAAAGCAAATAAATTAAATATTAATTAGAAAATTAAACAAATACATTTTAGCGAAATTAGCTAATTTCTATTTATTTATTTTTTTGTGTAAATCATGCCTTTAATATCAAAATTGCACTGCTTTGTAATTAACTTTAGTGCAGTGTAAATTAAATGATTGCAAAGAGATGGCGAATGCGATGCGAATTAGCGAGATACGTACAAGTGAACTTTTGAAACAGCAGCGCGCTTAAGCGAATGAAAATCATACAACTGAACTTTTGAAACGCGCTTAAGTGGATGAAAATCATACAACTGTACTTTTGAAACAGCAACGCATCAAAGCTAATACTAATACAAATCGTACAAGTGAACTTTCGAAAACGCTTTTAATGCGCTGATCAGCACGTGAACTTGTGTAACTTCATTACGCAGAAATACGCTGGAAACTTGTGTAACATTCTCAATGCGCGCACAGTGAAATGCTGCTAATTAATTAACAGCTGTATGAAAGTTGAAACTAATCACATGAAGTTAGTTTTCTGTTTGATTCCAGCTAAATGCATTTATAAATGGCTACTAATTAATTAAATTAATGTGTTGATTTGCAGCATTTTTTTAGCGCGCTACTCGCTGGCGTTTTTTCAGATAGCGATAAATGCGCTACTTTTAATAGATTTTATGGAAATGCGTTTTTTCAAATATTATGTAACAAAAATTTTGTATTTTTTTCTTGAGCATTTGCGCATTTTGTTAGCAATATTTGGTTTTAATGGTGTTATGAAACTTTGTTAGTGTTGAAATTTGTTTTGTAAAATGATTGCATAAGCGTTTGTAATTAACATGGCTACAATGTATTGAACAAAAAACGAAAAATTACATGTTTTTTAGTTGAAAAAATTATCGTAATAGCCATAATATAAAAGATTTTTTTGTGAGGCGGAAAATTGCTAAATCTGCATTGATTATTTCTATATAGCGCATGAAATACTAGAAAGCAATTAATTTTTTTACTTTTTGACTGCTTTGTTTGCATAATAAATTAATGATTATAATCAATAAAATCATTATAACTATATAAATGACTGGCTAGCTTTGATGAAGGCAAGAGAAAATGGTAATGCAGGTGGGAGGTATCTTCTATTTATTGTGAAAGCTTTGGAAAATGGTTAAGCGAAATAAATTTTAGAAGTTCTCAGACTACAGAAAAGTCTATTTTGCTTAAAGATGCTCTAAATGGCTGTGAAATTACATGAAATTGATGCTGAAACTAATTCTAAGTGAAAGCTTGCTGGAAATTATGAAAGCTTATGCATCTAAGTGAAAGCTTTATGAAATACTATGCGAAACTTTATGGAAATTATGAAAGCTTGTGTTGCTAAGTGAAAGCTTTATGGAAATTATGAAAGCTTGTGTTGCTAAGTAAAAGCTTTTTGGCTGTTATGAAAGCTTATGGGTCTAAGTGAAAGCTTGTTGGAAATTATGAAAGCTTATGCGTCTAAGTGAAAGCTTTATGAAATACTATGCGAAAGCTTTATGCAAATTCTGAAACTTGTGTTGCTATGTGAAAGCTTTATTTAAACTATGAAAGCTTATGCGTCTAAGAGAGAACTTGATGGAAATTATGAAAGCTTGTGGTACTATGCGAAAGCTTTATGTAAATTTTGAAAGCTTTTGATTTCAAGTGAAAGCTTTATGGAAATTCTGGAAGATTATGCTTCTTATTAGAATTAGAAAAGCTTGTGATTGTGAAAGCTTTATGTAAATCATGAAAGCTTATAAGTCTTCTAAGTCAAAGCTTTGTGCAAATTAAGAAATTTATGGTTTTGAAAGTAAGTTTGGTGTAAATAGTGAAAACTTATGTATCTAAGTGAAAGCTTAATGAGAAATTATGAAAGCGTATGATAAAGTGAAAGCTTTATGGAAATTTAAAGGTTTTTGATGCGAAAATTTGTGGTTTTAGTCGAAAGCTGAGTAAAAATAAAAAAATATGGTTCTAAGGGTAAGCATGGTATAAATTATTAAAGCTTCATGCAAATTATCAAAGCTTTATGTAAATTGCGAAAGCTTTCAAATTTTTAAAAATATTTTTTTTTTCCAAAAGCGCATGCGCCGTCAATTATACAAAAAGTATGCAATAAAATCACAATAACAACCTCGGAGAAATACAAATGAAACCGTATGAATCTCGCGCCTGCGATTGACACCTTGTGAAGTAATTACAAATGTAAAATGCATAAACACTTAAGTAAGGAAATGTGCAACGATGCACGCAATCAGGACAATGAAGCACTCAGTGTGTGTGTGTGTGTGTGTGAGCAGCTATAAAGTGGCTGCGTAAGTGGGTGGCTTGAGAGGCACATTAAATGCGCGCGTACGCGTACCATTTAAGGCCCAAGCAGGCCGAGTCTGCACAGGCTTGTTGTGTGCGTGCGGTCAAGCTGTCATGAGCGACGCTGCAATCGGACGGACGGACGAACGAAACGCTTGCTGAGGGCAAAGTGCAGTGCCAGTTTTCACACGTTGCGTGTATGCTTGTGATTTTTGCACCTCGACGCAGCGCACGCACGCACGCACTCACGAAAGCTGACAGAAAGCTCACACTCACAAGCGAATAATAAACAAAAAGTTGCTGCGCAAGGCAAGGCTGCTGCTTCGACACTTGTGACAGCTGAATGGTCACTTTTTTTCGTTCGCCCACAATGCACGGAAGCTGTGCGTGTGTTGCTGCCTCTGTTGTTGTTTTGCGGCGGCAACAACTGTCAGTGTCATTTAAAATATTAAAATGTGTTGCGCTTTTAATGCAATTCAAATGCGAGCGGAAAAGTGGGGTCAGCAAAAAATGCGTGAAGTGTAATATATATTTGTGGGGCGTGCACTCAACTGACAGTTGTCATTTATGTCAGGCAATATGCGACGATGCGCTTTAATGAAATGAAAATTTGCGTGACAAATTCATGTGCGCGACATCTGCCCGCAAACGCTGCCTGCGACAGTAATTACGGCCTCATAAAAAGTAATTTATATTTAAATCAAACAGCTTATAATTTCATTATGTTAATAATAATAATACGTTTTTTGCGACCTGCCCAATTGCTATCGAAGTCAAGTGTTGATGCAGCACACTTTTTAAAGGCAATCACATATATATGGCGTGCCATTTTAATTTTATAGAAGTGTTTCATAAAAAAATTAAATGTAAAAATTCGTCATACATGCTGGCGACGACGCTGTCAACCAGCTGGTTAACTTTATGGCAATCACATGCCGGGAAAAACATTATACCAAATGGCAAAAACTGCAATTACTTGCCGCAAGCACCTGGCTGAAATGTGTTGGTGGAAAAGGATCGGCAGTAAGTCGAGTTAAAGTCAGAATAATAACGGAATATATGCAGCCAGATTGTCAACTGAACTTGTGAAACAGTTTGTTAGAAGAAAATAGTACAACTGAACTTGTGAAACAGTCTATAAAAGAATCAGTCAGATTATCAACTGAACTTGTGAAACAGTTTTTTAGAAGAAAAAAATATAGACGAGTGAAACAGTATTTATGAAGAAAATAGTACAGCTGAACTTGTGAAACAGTTTAATAACAAAACCGAATAGTAACGTATAGGTTCTTATGATCTGAAAATGTCGCCAGAAAGTTGAGTTACAATTAGAATAATAAAAAATATGCAGTCAGATAGTCAACTGAACTTGTGAAACAATCTGTAAGAAGAAATAAGCACAGCTGAACTTGTGAAACAGTCTTTATAAAGAAAATAGTACAGCTGAACTTGTGAAACTGTCTTAAAGTGGTTCAAAATACAGCTGAACTTGTGAAACTGTCTTAAAGTGTATAAAATTACAGTTGAACTTGTGAAACTGTCTTAAAGTGGATAAAAATACAGCTGAACTTGTGAAACAGTTTAATAACAAAACTGAATAGTAATCTATAGGTTAGAAAATTGAGTTAAAATCAAAATAATAAAAAAATTTGCAGTGAGATTATCACCTGAACTTGTGGAACAGTCTTTATCAAGAAACAAGTAAAGCTGAACTTGTGAAACAGTCTAAAAAAAAAGCATTCAGATTATCAACTGAACTTGTCAAACAGTTTTTATGGAGAAAAAGGTACAGTTGAACTTGTGAAACAGTTCTTAGAAAGAAATAAACACAGCTGAACTTGTTTTTATGGAGAAAAAGGTACAGCTGAACTTGTGAAACAGTCCGTGGAATGAATTAAACACAGCAGAACTTGTGAAACAGTTTCATAACAAAGCCGAATAGTACTCTAGCGGTTATTTTTCCTATACTATAAACATAATTTAAAGATCTAAGCATTAATATCATGTAAAATTGAACTTGTGAAACACTTAAATAAAACTTATTGTTATTAATATCACAATTTTTTGTACTTTGAACTTGTGAAACACCTGAAGCGCAGTGTATATATTACAAAATAGTTTTCATTACTCTTTTATCACAAAAGCTTTTGCTCATATTACCTTATCGCTGCTGTCGCTTTCAATGCTTTCATTACAAAAATGATTACCGGTTAGAGCAGGCACTTTTTCACAGCGTAATTAACTCATCTAGGCGTAACAGAAATTAACCGCAAAAAGCGTTTGTTTTTTGTCGCTCTCGCCCAATAATAAAGCGCGAGCATAAACATGCAGACAGGATATATGTACTGTATGCCACATAGGTGTTTTTAGTGTGTATTAATAACGGTTTTTCCCCGCAAACCAGTAGCTGCTTGTCAATTTACCGTGTGTGTTGCTAAATCAGGCATGCATTAAATTCAATTAAATTAACGCAGCAAATTTTATCATTTTTAATTAATTTTTATGACACAAAGCACAAATGAGTGGGTAAAAAAAAACTTTGCAATGTCAGATAGTTTTGTGTAAAAGTTGTTACTTGTTTTTTGTTGTTCCGCATTTATGTTAAATATTGTATTTTAATGCAATTATAGATAAGCACGACTGCAGTGGGCGTGGTAATTTTCAGCTGAGCGCCTATAATGGAGTGCATAAATTGTTGAAAATGCTGGCAAGTCTATAATTATAATGAGTGTTATGTGCTATGTGGCGGCATTGCGGGCGCGCGGTGTTGACTGTTGTTGAAGTTAAAATATTTAT
Organism: Zeugodacus cucurbitae; assembly: GCF_028554725.1. NCBI lineage: Eukaryota > Metazoa > Arthropoda > Insecta > Diptera > Tephritidae > Zeugodacus > Zeugodacus cucurbitae. Next base: position 3,085,204 of record NC_071669.1, read on the forward strand.
TTAACATTTTAATTACACACGTAGTTAAAATAGGCTTGTTATTTATTATTATTATTATATTTTTTTATTAACGCATTGTTGCTTATTGTATGTAATAAAGAGCTGCTTATTATGTTTTGAGTAATAATCAATTAAATTTTTTCGCAAAATTTTTGTGTAAATAATAAATAAAATTGCAATGAAATGCTGGCAAACACCTACCATTACTAAAAGGGTGCCTGTGGGTGTTAGTGGCTATATATTGCACAGATACACTTTAACGTAGTTATTTAATATTAAAAAGCGCGTTGAAGTATTAAAAATGCCTCGATTTGAATGAAAATTTTTCTATATTAAAAATTTTAATATTTTCATTAAAATGTTTATCCTCTTTTCTGCACTTCATTGCAAGTGTTAATTGCTTAATTGCTTTTCTAATCTATATACTCTAATCTGCATGCCACTTACAGACTAAACGCCCTGTGGCATGCAACACATTTGTGCAATTTTTATTTATTTTAACAAATTATCTGTGTTTAAGCTTTTTTTGATTGCCTTAAATGTATTAACGGTTGCATGTAAGTAATTAACATAATAAATTAGCAGTTAGTTGCATGTAATGTAGATTAGACACTTTGCTGATTATAATTAATATTTTAATCATATTAAAATACGGACATGAAGAGCTATAGGTACACAAAAAGTATAGTTAATCGAGGGGCATTCGATGGCGTCAAGGCATGAGTTACTGTCGGTGCAAATAATGAACTTGCCTCGGTGAAGCTTGGCATATGTGATGGCTTCGAGAATAGCGGAGACTTCAGCGGTAAACACGGAGCAAATCGGGTGGAGTAGGCCGTGCCGAATAATTTCTCCATTTTCTTTTGTTACTGCAAATGATGTGTTGTCGCGGGATTTAGAGCCATCCGTAAATAAGAAGTTCCATCCATTTTGGCTGTAAAAGTGCTTTTCTTTCGCATAAATTGCTCTGTATTTCTCTTGTGGTGTATTTGTTTTTGGAAATTGGAGTGTTTTAATTGTGTGAGGAATGTTGTTAATCAACCACTGTTGGCGGATAGTGGATACTCTAGGCCTTGAAGTATGCGGTATCTGAAGGTGTTTAAGGAATTTCAGTGGTCGACTGATTGCTGGCAAGAATCTTGGCTCCCGTTTTCTTGACATTGCGTTTTTTACGTCTCTTTTTAAAATATTGTTTGGAGTAAATAGCAGTTTAGGGAGTAAACGACGGCAGCTATCGATTGTTCTTTCAGCGATTGTAGGCAAGCCAGTTTCTGCAAAGAGGTTTTTTAGGGGTGTCGTAGGGAATGATCTTATGCTTCTCCGTATTGCTACGTGATAAGGCGTGGATATTTTGTTGATTGCAGATGCTGGACAGTTTCCATAGAGTGGAAGTGCGTATTCAACCTTTGAGAGTATTAAGGCTCTGGTTGCGTTGATAAGAGTGGCTGGGTGAATATGGCTTTTCTTAGATGTTAGATATTTTATTATATTTAATCTTGTCACAAGACAGTCTCTAACATATTTACAATGTGATTTAAAGTTATATTTAGAGTCTATTATTAATCCTAAAACTTTAAGTTCATTAACAATGCTAATATTAAGGTTAGTACAGAAGTTAGTTAGATTAGAGCAGTTCACTTTTTTGCAAATATGTAAAATTTTTGTTTTTTCTATTGATATTGTGATACCAGCAGTCAGGGACCATGAAGTTAACTCTGCTAGGACATTTTCGAAAATTTGAGTGACTTGAGCAAGATTGTTACACTTTGTGTAGAAGACTACATCATCGGCGTAGAGCTGACATTGGATGCCGCGGATATTTGTTGTTCGGAGAACAATTTCATCAAACGCGATTATGAAAAGAAATGCAGATAAGGGTGAACCTTGTGGGGTGCCATTATCTAAAGGAACACTGTTGGACAGAAATCTGTTTATTTTGACTCTACACTTTCTATGCTGGAGAAAATTTTTAACAAATTTTTTAATTTTTGGGCCCACTTTCCAAGCGTCAAGTTGTTTCAAAACTATGTGTATGCCGATTCTGTCGAATGCTTTTTGAAAGTCTATCGCTAATAAAGACACGTGGTTTTTGGAGGATAAAGCGTTTGAAATAAAGTAGTCTAGATGTAGGAGTGCATCCATGGTGCCAAATCCCTTTCTGTATGCAACTTGATTAGGGCTTATAAGGTTTTTCACTTCAGCATACCACGCTAAGCGATTGACAATAATCTTTTCTAATAATTTTCCAAGACATGATAGGAGCGAAATTGGTCTATAACTGTTTACATCAGAAGGGGGTTTGTTGGGTTTTAGTATTGGAACAATACATGCAGTTTTCCAAAATTGTGGGTAGGGTCCACTATCAAAAATGCAATTGTAAAGCTTGAGTAGTCTACTCCTGACTGAGTTTGGCAGGTTTTGAATTATGGGATATGTAATCTTGTCCAGGGATATTCATTTGTCAAATAATTTATTATTGTACAAATTTCTTAAAAATAAAAAAAAAAAAAAAATAAAATAAATAAATAGTTAATCGAAGAGTTAAACAGTTTTAATGTTGAGTATATAATACTGGGACTAAGAGCTATTTAATTCACTCTAAATATACCTTAAACTCAACAATTTATTTTTGAGTTTATGGTAGTAATTAATAGAATTATATGGATATATAAATAAAAAGATGGCAAATGCTTTAGAATCATGCTATAGAAGGTTCCACCATGTGCTTCTTAACTGCATCGTACACTTCTTACTCTTTCTTTAACTATGCAAATCATTCCAGACCTCACTTCAGTTAAATTTACCACTCTCAAGTATTGTCTCGCAACTTTAGGCAATCAAAAGCGTAATTACCTTAATAAATTAGGTGTGAATAAGTTCTAAAATTTCCAAAAATACATATTTATCACTGCCACACTGCAACAATTGCCACACTCATTACGCGGCGCGGTTATATGCTGGCCGTTAGCCATTTGATTGCCAGTTTTTACAACGTCACAGCTCATTATCTAACTGAAGGGGAAAAAACGTGCATATTATTACCTATAGCAATGGCGCTATCGCGCATTGTATGCGAGCTGCGAATTTCTCGATAATGGCCAAATTTATGGGCGCATACTTAATATTGGCGAGTCGAGAAACAATAAACGCCATTACACAATAATCAAAAGTGCCAAAAGAAACTGTATGACTTGTTATAAGAGAGTGTAAGTGAGAACGAGAGAGAGAGAGAGGAATAGTGTAAGTGAGAACGAGAGAGATAGAGGAAGAGAGTGAGAGAGTTAGAGGCAGAGTAGCGCAGCAATGGCTGTTTGACACATTATCGTGACTCCGCCGTCGTCTTGGCAATTTCATTGGCATGAAAATCGACTATCGAAAGCTATAACAAGCGGCACGTTGAGTAGCACCCAAAAAAGTTTGCGGTACTTCATTTTAACTTTTGAGCGCGACTCCAACCCGACTCGACGCAAATGGCCACAAAAATGTACTCGTATTGTATAAACAGTATGAAAGCGTTGAAGGAGCGGCGGCGCGCTTTGTGCCTTATCTACGAAATTGCGCTTTATTACCGGAATGACCCTTTTGCGAGCGTAGTAAAGCAATGGCGGAGCAGCGCGTCGAGGCGTTTGGCTCTTAGCGCCGTGCCTGAGCGCCAAGTGTGGGTGGTTTGCCATAAATGGGCTGTGCTAATGATAAGGCTAAGGAAAGTTATGGTCGTCGCAAGTAGTATCGTAAGTAGACTGTGCTAAGTGCTTCGCAGGTCATTCTTGAGCGTTTTTTCTGCTTTTTGTTTTATTTGCTGCCATAAAAGCGCTACTTTATTTATTTGTTTTGCGAGTGTTTACGGCAAGTATTTACGAAAATTTCTGTTTGATTTTCCCCACGTAAATTGTATAATATTTTGCTTTTTTTTTATACGCTCGCGATTGCTATATTTTTTTTTATGGCGCTAACTTAGCAAGGCGGCGTTGACCAAATGCATAAGCGACTGTAGTAAATTGTGGAATTGAACTTGTGAAACACAAAGCGGTGTGTGTAACTGTAGCAACAGCAGCCATGGTGGCATTGGTATTTGTAAACTTATGAAACAAAACAAAAACAGCAGCACATACATACAGCTGAACTTGTGAAACACTGCTTGTGTGCGTTTACTTGGCTGCTTTGTTTATGTGTTGTGTTGTTGTTTTGTTGTTCCGTTAGTTGTATTCGTTGAACTGTGCTTTGCTACCAAGCATTTTCATTCATTCATTCATACACTTCGCCGTTCATTCTTTGCTTTGCCTTAGTTTATTACTCAATTACAAAACCATCAAAATCTCAAAGATAAATGAAACTGATAAGTGTGTAATTTATGTTTGGATTTCGTTTTATTTTGTCATTAGCAACAAATGTATGGAATAGCGCAAAGCGCAAAACACAAAGCAAATGAAGTGAGTTGGTTGTGTGTATAGCAAAGAAAATGTGAAGAAGGTGGAAAGCAGGTTCTTGAAGCTACCAATCTAGTATAGAGTATACAATAAAAAGTGGTGTTGGTGGCACACTGAAGGGCTTGTATAATATTTATTTATGTTCAAATTTCGTTTTGTCTTAGATTTCGCATTTCATTTCACCAAATTTCTTTGTTGCCTTTAATTTATCAAATTGCAAAGTTTTACGAGCGTCAAAGGCCAAATCGCATGGGTGGCATATAAAATGTGGTGGAAAGGTATTACTACAGTGAATACTATAATATATACTATATTCTATACTATATAAATATACTTTTAATTTATTTTGTATTTGTTGCTTTTGTGTATTATGAAATTTGCCATGGGGAAATTATTTGCGATTTTGTAAATTAAATTTGACTCAGCAACTGTATTGATGACTGTGTCAATATTTTTAATTAAATTTCAGCTAAATGAAAGGACTAACGCATATGCAATTATTTGCAGAGCTTCACAGAAGCACTAGACCATGCCGCAGCGCTGTGTTTGAATCAGTATAAATATACTATATACATGTATATATAATAAGTAAATCTCTTTGGCGCTTACTGTCACATACACTACTGGCTCACACTACTTTGTGTGACACGCGCAAAAAATAAACGCTAAGTTCTCATTTGAGTTTACGGTTTAAAAGCGATGATTTTAATAGCATTAACCACTACAACGGCGGCCGCGGCACACACACACACACCGAATCGACCGACTGCATGCCGTTTGTTGCTGTTGGCGCTCAAGCGTTGCATTTGTCAAAACGGATATGAACGAGTCAATTTGTTGTTCTTTTGAAATGTGCGCCTAAAAATACGCTATTTAAATTAGATTTGTGCTTTTTTGATTGGTTAGGGCCGCAAGCGGAAATGAAATATATGTGCGTATATGTATAGCGTATATGAATGAGAAAGCGGTCGCAAGCGGTTGGCGCAAGTCACTCATACCACATGGCAGACGGAAACGGATATTACATTATGCGGTTGCGGTATGAAATTGACGTTTTACATTTTGCAGTTAATTTTTTTTGTTGTTTTAACTCGCGAAATATTATATGCTTTAGCGCTACTTTTGTTGTTGCTGTTTTTGCATTTTGCTCATTAACGCCATTTATTATTTTATATAATATGCAAGTCAATATTTTTTTCGTTTTTTTTTGTAATTTTAACTCCCTGTCATATATCATTTGCGCTGTCATAGTTATCGGAATTTTCTAATAAAATTCATGCAAATGCGTTTTTTTTTTTCATAAAAAAGCACAAGCCATTAAATACTGTCAGTGACATAAATTTTGCGATTAATCGAATTTGATAAGCACAATAACAACAACAAATAAGCGCTGCACTAGCATTTATTATTACTATTTTTAAGAGTGTGTGCGTGTGTGTTTGTGAAAATTTTTAAATTTATTTTCGTATTTATTTAATATTACCAAATATGTAGCTGGCATGGCCGGAAGTGAAAATTGAAAATGTCAGCAAATAATAGGCAGGAAATGCAATTAATGGCGGCAACATGTTGTTAGTGTGCAATGTTAGTGCGGCATAGAAAAGGCTTACGTTTGCAATTTGAGCACTAAAAAGGTAAGGTAATGGCCTAAAATGCATTTGAAGTTTATTTGGTTAAATTATTATTTTTTGAATAGCACATAAATTATTTTTGTTTTTTTGAGGGAAATGGTGCAAATTTAGTATTTTGATATATTCATATTTATGCGATATTTAATACTACAGTTAAATTTTTTTGATGCAGTAATATTTGGTAAATATTTTTTTTTTTTAATTTCCTTTAATATTTATAAAAAAATTGAAACAATTTTACAAAACTTTTTTTTTTTATTTTATATCAAAAGAAATTTAAAATATTTAGAAACAAAAAAAATATATATATATATACAAATTTGTTTCCAAATTAAAGAGTTATTAAAAAAATAATTAAATATTTTTTTTTAATTTTTATAATAAAGAATTTATAGAAAAAAATATTTTTATTAAACAAAATTAAAAAAAACATATTTTTTCGGTGCAGAAATATTTTGTAAATATTATTTTACTAATAATACCTATTTACTAAAAATTTTAAAAATTAAACAAAGTTTTTTTTATTTAATTAAAAAATTAAAAAAAAACTTTTTCTAGTTAACAAAATAATAAATAAAGAAATGTCTTAAAATATTTAGAAACAAAAATATATAATATAAAAAAATGTGTTTCCATAATAAAAAAATATATAAATTTTTTTTTTATTTTTATAATAAAGAATTTATAGAAAAAAATATTTTTATTAAACAAAATTTATAAAAAAAAATATTTTTTCGGTGCAGAAATATTTTGTAAATATTATTTTCTTTAATTTCTAATAATACCTATTTACTAAAAAATTTAAAACTTAAAAAATTTTTTTTTTATTTAATTAAAAAATTAAAAAAAAACTTTTTCTAGTTAACAAAATAATAAATAAAGAAATGTCTTAAAATATTTAGAAACAAAAATATATAATATAAAAAATGTGTTTCCATAATAAAAAAATATATAAATTTTTTTTTTATTTTTATAATAAAGAATTTATAGAAAAAAATATTTTTATTAAACAAAATTTATAAAAAAAAATATTTTTTCGGTGCAGAAATATTTTGTAAATATTATTTTCTTTAATTTCTAATAATACCTATTTACTAAAAAATTTAAAACTTAAAAATTTTTTTTTTTATTTAATTAAAAAAAAATTAGATAACTTTTTCTAGTTAACAAAATAATAAATAAAAAAAATTCCTAAAATATTTAGAAACAAAATTATATATGTATAAAAATTTGTTTCCAAATTAAAAAATTATTAAAATAATTATAAAAATATTTTTTTTTTATTTTTGTATTAAAGAATTTTTAGAAAAAAAAAAAATATTTTTATTAAACAAAATTTATTTAAAAAAATAATTAAAATTTTTTATATTATTTTTTATATTTTATTTAAAACAAAGTTAGGAAAAATATGTGTATTAAACAAAATAATAAACAAGTTTTTTATATTAATATCAATTTAAAATTAAAATTATTTAATTAAATTAAAAAAAAAATGTTTAAAAAGCTTATTGAGAGAAATTATATAATTTTTTTGTATTGAAAATATTTTTTATAAAAAAAATAGGAAAAATCATATTACTAAAGGAAATTAAACTTAAATTATATACATATTTTTTAATTTTATTTTTTATTAAAAAAATGGGGAAAAATGTTTGCAACAAAATGATAAAATAGTTTTTTATTAAAATTAATTTAAAAGTATAATTATTTAATTAAATTAAAAAAAATGTTTAAAAGGTTTATTAAAAAAAATATATAATTTTTGTTTATTACATATTTTTTATATTAAAAAAAATTAAAAATAAATCATTTTATTAAACTAAATTAAACGAAAATATTTGAATTTGTTTATAAAAAAAATTTTATTTTTATATAAAAAATATTTAATTTTTATATAAAAAATTATTTAATTTTTATATTAAAAAATAAGTTTTAATTTTTATAAAAAAAATATCTCAATTTTTAGACAAAAAATGCTTTTGTTTAATATAAAATTCTATAAAAACTTTTACATTAAGGTAAGTTCATCATTAAGCATAAAAATACCAAAAGTTTGACTGGCACAAAATCTATGAAACACTTAAAAACTGCACTAAAAATGGCCGCCATCGGCAAACTATAGCCGCCACAACACGGACACACTTACTTTAACGAACAATCACACAAACGTCTGCCATTAACAAGCCTGTATGCATTGATACTTCAGCCTTTGCATAAGCCTCAGATCGACTGAGTGTGTTTACAGTAGCAGCACAGCAGCAGCAGCAGTGGCAGCAGGCAGACATCATTAACAACTTCCGCAACTTTGCAATGAATGAATGAGAGACCGCCACACCACACACCGGCTGACCGTCTGCTGCCAAGCTGCCGAACTGCCAGAGTCTAGCGCAATAAACCAAATATGTGAAATATGTACTTGAGCACTTTTTTTTGCACATTATTTGATGTTGTTGTTGTTGTTGTGAACGCTGCAAAAATTGAACAAAATGAACAAACAAATGCGCGCTGCCACAACAAACCAGGCAGTCAAACAAGCAATTGAAGGCCAAAAGTAGTAGTGAAGTGCTTGTACAGTGTGGGAGAGGGGTATGCAATGCGGGATAATGTGGGATTGAAAGCGATAAAAGAGTGTTGCTACAATTTATTACATTACAAATTAATGTTGTCTGCTATCGTCGTACTGCACACACCCACCAGCCACTATTAAACCAAAAACAACAACAACATACAATATATATATACGCGTCAGGCATTTGCTAGAGTGCTTATAGAGCACAACCTTGCTTTATGGGGCTGTGTTGTTGGTGTGGGTCCTGAAAATTGTGGCGAATGCCAGTGCTGTGCTGTGCTACACTGACTGACTGACTACCGTGCGGCTTGAGTGTTGGTATGCCGTTGGCGCGCTTAATCCAAAAGCCAAAAGTAATTATATTAAGTAATTGATGAATGTGCAGCGCGCATGCAACAGTGCACGTGGATACAGGCAAACACACATACATATATATATACGCTGTGGCTTGCAACTATGAGCACTCAGTAGTTGAAATGATTACAAAGTGCTTGTTGTTGTTGTTGTTGGCGCTATCTTATTATTGCTATAACTACGTTTGTTGCTGTTGTTGGCATGTCAGCCATTAGTCGGATGTAAATTTTGCGTAATACGCCGCGCTGATCACTAAAATGCAAAGCGAAAAAAAATGTGTATGAAAAGTTGCGTATACGCCCTGTTGGCTGCCACCGTGTAATCACATGCGGACTAACGAGTTTCATTAATGCTAGCTGAGTGTGTGTGTGTGTGTGTTAGTAACAAATTTTCAAGTTCAAAGGCAGCAATATTCTGCCACTATAAATTCATGTTGCACGCGGCAAAAATATTGCCAACCGCGGCGTGGCTGTGAGTGTGAGTTGTGGCAGAAAATGGGCGCACTCGCTCGTTTTGTGTTTACATTTAGTGTTGTAAATTATCTATTTGCCGGCTGGCGCAAAGCAGCCGTTACGCACATGATGATATGTAAGCGTTGTTGTTGTTGTTGGAAATAAGTTGAAAAAAACAGCCGGCAAGTTGGCAACAGACTGGCAGCCGCCGACACTATAAATTTGCCGCTTACACACAATTTTAAATGTGAGCGGTTTTTATGCGTGGTTGGGGATATATAAGCATATAGAAGTGTATGTATAAGTGTATATATATACATAAATCTTAATTTATATATATATATTGGTGAAATGACCTTTTTGAAGTTGCATATGCGTGAATACCGTTACTCATATATGTATATATATATATAACGTAACGGCATTTACGCATATGCAACTTCAAAAAGGTCATTTCACCAACCAAAAGCATGGCAGCATGGCAAAGGCTAACAAAGTTAGTTGGATTGCAGCAAATGCGCGCGCTGTGTTGTTGTTGTTGGCTGTTGAAGTGCAAAATATGTTTTTTTTTTTCCTTAACATTATATATGAGTTGGCATACCACGCAGTTGCTGCTGCTGCAATATGCAATTTTAATTTTTTGCGCTTTTTAATGCATTGCGCTCGCTTCTGTGCGCTTATTTCTTATGTCTTTTGGCCACTTGGCGGTCATTGCACTTGGCAGTCTGTGAACTGAAGTGTGTAAAAAACACTGTAGATATGTATTTGAAGGATATATATGTGTGAGTGTATAGTGGTGGATGGGCGTAGGCTTTGCTGGGGCTTTTCAAACAGTTTTCACATACATATTATACTTGCCAGCGTAAACCATTTGTTTTTTATGTGGGTGCTTTTGCACATATAAACTCACATATTTTTTATATTCCCAACTGCTTCAGCAGCTCATTCCACGTTTGTGTTAAATTTGTTTTAAAATAAATTACTTGTTTAATGGATTTTTATGAATGGAAGCTGCATTTGCGTGCCGTGTGAATATAAAAAAGCAGCGCTCATAAGTGCAAAGTAAATATATTTAAATTTATTTCGTGAAATTTGCTTTGAAGCTTGCTTCTGTCTCTTAATTGGTAGTAGTAACTCGAGTTTAAAGTCTTGAGTTTATAATTTTTCTTGCAAGTGAGTATTGAAGGTGTTATTTAATACGAGTTAAATGAGCATTCTAAAGTAAAATCTGACTTTGTCGAGTGTTTAATACTAAACACAAAAAATTTAGAATAAACTCGAGTTTATGATGTTGAGTTGTGTTATAAATTCGAGTTTAAAATTTTGAGTTCATGATTTCGAATAAATATTAAACTCAAATTAATAATTTTGGATTGTTTTACAAACTCGAGTTTAAGGTTATGAGTTAATGCTTTTTGTTTCAACAAGCGAGTTAAATAATTTTTTTATATTAAACTCTGAGTTTAAGAAGTGTTTAACACTAAGCACTAACAATTTATAATAAACTCGAATTTAAGGTTATGAGTTAATGCTTTTTGTTTCAACAAGCGAGTTAAATAATTGTTTTATATTAAACTCTGAGTTTGAGAAGTGTTTAACAATAAACACTAAACATTTATAATAAACTCAAGTTTATAATTTCTGATAGTGTTACAAACTCGAGTTTATGTTTTTGGAATTTTTACAAACTCGAGTTTAAGGTTATGAGTTAATGCTTTTTGTTTCAACAAGCGAGTTAAATAATTTTTTTTATATTAAACTCTGAGTTTGAGAAGTGTTTAACACTAAGCACTAAAAATTTATAATATACTCGAATTTAAGGTTATGAGTTTATGCTTTTTGTTTCAACAGGCGAGTTCAATGATTTGTTTATATTAAACTCTGAGTTTGAGAAGTGTTTAACACTAAGCACTAAAAATTTATAAAAAACTCGAGTTTATAATTTTTTATAGTGTTACAAACTCGAGTTCATGCTTTCGAATTTTTAATGAACAATAAACTCGAGTTCATTATTTTAAATTATTTCGCAAACTCGAGTTTAAGGTTTTGAGTTTATGCTTTTTGTTTCAATAGGCGAGTTAAAGGGAAAGTTTTATAGTAAAGTAGGAGCTTGTAATGTTTTTAACACTAAACACTAAAAATTAATAATAAACTCGAGTTTAAGATTTTGAGTTTATACCTTTTGTTGCGAGTTAAATGATTTTTTTACATTAAACTCTGTCTTTGAGAAGTGTTTAACACTAACACAAAAATGAATAATAAACTCGAGTTTATGACTTTAGTAATTTCTAAAGCTTTTGACTAATTTTTCACTTAATTTGTTGTGCTTGCTTCTGATGGCGGATTATTCAAATTCATCATTATGATTTTGAGTTGTAACTAGTCTTGTCTAGGTTGAGTTGCGAGTGGATAAGTTGAAATTTAAAGCAATGGTATTTGAAATATTCCGGAATCTAGTAATTTTAAGATATATTTATATATAGATATATATAGACAATAAATTTACCACATCTTCATCTTCTTCGATTAAATGTAAGGTATTTAATATCCCAAAAAATCTACATAAAAACGTATATCATTTACCCTAATAAATTAGTGAATCTTTTTGCACCGAAAAAAAGAAAAAAGGAAAACAAAGAAGATTTCGCTTTTAAATTCGCATGAAACACAAGTAGACAGCATTATTTGACAGCTGAAAACGAGTGAGTATTTAGCGGCTGCCAGCAGGTGGTTGAAAGGTGCTTGAAGTGGTTGCTAATAAAGAAATACGAGCACCTGTGGGCCGACAGTGACTAAAAAGCTAGCTGATGAAAAAGGCAAGCAACACAGAGTGACTAGCTGACAGTGTGGGGTGACACGCATGTAATTAGCGTACACTTACTTAAGCAATAAGCCACTAATCCGATTCCACTGGGCTAAGATGAGAGTGCTATGGTGACGTACGGTGAGATTTATGCCATTCAAACGCGGCGGATTTACCACTGTGTGGAGCGGTGTGATTGCGTTCCTCGCCGACTTTTTGCGTATTTTAATTTGCAGACAATGTGGAGTTGCTGGCGTACATTTGCACGCATTTCACATATAAATAATCGTATTGCAGTGAAAAAAATAAGAATCTTAGAGGGGTTTGTACACAAGAAAAAAACGAAAGCTTTAAATGCAAATTTTTTTAAATTGAAAAGGCAGTAAGGTGGCGTGGGCGCAAGGTAGCTGAAGCGTAGTGAAAAATAAATGTAATTGAAAAATTGCGGGTGTGAGGCTGTAGAATTCGCAAAGCTGTTGAAGGCAGAGCAAGAGAAGGCAACTTCCGCCACAAAATAGCTCATTTACAGGTATACAAATACTAAGGAAAAGTATGAAGACTGCCTCCAAAGCTCAACCGCACACAGTTAAAGGTGCGTATATAAGCATTTGAGTATATAAATACGAATATTCCTGCTCGGGACATTGATGTGCGACAAAAAAATTAAACACCGCCTGCTAAAAGCAACTGAATACCGCTGACAATGGCTGTCAGCCTGAGTTAACTGTGTAATAATCAAACCAAAAGCCACGCGCTGTCGTTTACTTTCACCACACAAGCATATATATAAGTGTCTGCGTCTGTATTGTTGTGACTGACTGAAAAAAAAGCTCGTAAACCTGCAACAAATCGCTTTTAAATTAATCATTAGGCGCGTAAATGAAAGCTGGCAAAGAATGAAAATGAAAATAAATACAAAAAAACGCTGACAAACACTTGTGCGTGTGAATTTTTTAATTAAATTGAATTCTTTTTTGGTTACAGCACTTCACTAAGGTAACAAATCAAAGGCGCCTTGTGTTGGTGGCAGCGTAGTAGACTTGATTTTTTTATTTTTAACCAACGAAAAGTATTTGCTAAGAAAGCGTGTCAGGAGCTGAAAGTTAGCCAGAAATTAAGCGCTTAAGTGCGACTTAGACAACCGCGAGTCAACCTAATGTTGGTTGATAATATTTGAAAATTATTTAACGCTTACTCGAAGCTTACTTTTTGTATTATAGGCTTGTTAGACATATTTCAAAAGGATGCTGTTGACAAAAGAGGTGACAAATTATGGTTAAGGTATTTTTGGTGTGTTGTTAACTTGAGTTTAATTGCAAGTGAATTTCATAATTTATTGTTGCTTAATTATTATATTTTGCCTGTTTTTCTCTCCTTGTTAATTGTGAAAGTATTTTTTATATTTATTTTTGAGCACTGATTATACTTTGCATATCCATATTCCTTCATTTCTATACAAATTTTAACTTTAATAGTAAAATTTAAGTAACTTAAATTGGGTTCAATATGAAAAAGCCACAATTTTCTATGCCATACAATTAAAAAATCGCCTTTGCAAATATTTCTACGTAAAAATGCCTTTCCTTCCATGAAATATATGTATTTTTTCTCTTAAGTCATATTGCGCCTAAATGTATGCTGCGCAAATACACTTTTTTCCTTTCCATTCCGTTGCGTATTCTTAAAAGTTATTAATTTCGCTCATTTTTTTATTTGTGTTTGCGTATTTTTAATTAGATTTTAATTTCCGGTTCAAGCAGCAGCAATAATATATGTCTGTGAAATACGCCAACGCAATATTTCCGCCAAATTTGACAGCGCAAAAAAAGTAATTTCCCTTTTCAACAACCAAGGCAAGTCATTTGTATGCAAACAGCAAATAAAGAAATCAATAAAAAGAAAGAAAAGCAAGCAGGCAGGCACAGGTGAAATGCAGATATTGAAACTTTTATGAAAAAAAGATCAAGAAAAATTAAAATTTCTATAAAAGAAATTAATATTTTTTTCGCACAAATCCTTTCTATTTATTTATTTTTTTTTATTATTTTTATATTATTATTTTTTTATTATGAGTGTAGCGCTAAGAAAAGGATTACTGCTGCGTAGCTATTTATTCGCACAAAATAAATTTGACGAAATTAAAAATAAATTGCTATTGCTGTTGTTGGTGTGAGTATTTGTTTTACACATACCAATATGCATGCTTTTCCGCTCCATTTATTTTTAATTACCGTTTTAGAAAATTTGCCAAGAAGACAAATTAAAAAATTGAAATGAAATTCCTTATTTACACAAGCTTTGTTTGTCAAGCGCTTGCAGGCAAATCTTAATGACTTTGACGTCTTTGAAGAAGGTTGTATAAATATGTGTGTTTCTGAAGAATTTCATTTGAAAATGATTTTTTTTTTATTTTTGTTATTCAAAGAAAGACTTGTTGCAGCAATTTTGTGTTGATTTTGCCATAAAATTCTAATTTTTTGTATAGAAGGCTTATAATGTTTAACTGAACTACATATTGCACTCTATTGCTACCAATTTCTTGCTTCTTTTTGTGTTATTGATTTTAAAAAATATTCTAAAATAAATATGATCAATAAAATACTTTCTCTACGAGCGGAGATTTTGCTGCCACTTTCACTACCTTCAACCAGACACATAAATATTTCAAGTGATATCTCAAGTGGTCCATGGAGACTTTATGATTTGCATATACTATTTACATTTACACACACACATGGGTATTTTTAACTATTTATAACTACAAAAATATATTGAAATCGTTTTTGAGCTGTGTTTGACTTGCAGCCGCCATATGCGGTGTCAAATGACAGTAGGGGTGTACATAATGTGGCAGGATTTAATGTTAAATTTAGAAGCAAGGGTAAAAGAGATAATTTATGAAATTTAAATGGCTTGTGTGAAATTTTTGATGATAGAAAATTACGAAAATAGAAAAATTTCATATTAAAAAAAAATTCTTAATATTTCATATCAAATCGATATTGGTGAGAACAAAAAATCTTCGAATAATTTTTGTAAAATATAAGAAGGAGATTGTATTACATTTCCCAACCCTCTAAATTTTTCCAACCACAAAAATATTTATACTTATTTACATATTTCTCCCGCAAACTTCGCATTTCCATCAAATTCTAATAGAAATTTTGCATGTTCACTAAGCTGCCGAAATTCGACTGAGAAAACTAATTCCCACTTCCTACGCCACCGCTCACTCTACCCATTAGCTTTTCCACAACCCAAACTCATTGAAATAAAAAACTGTCTAATGACAGCAGTAAAGTTGGTGACCGTCACGCTTGCTAAACTAAAGTAGCTGAAATTATAAACGCTTGCAGCGAAATTTGCTGGCACTTACTTTTTTAAGACCCTAAAATTCTTGGATATTTTTTATTGCCACACAGCACTTTTATTTTTATTTAAATGCATTTTTTCTCGCTGGTTTTTATTTACCCAGCGCCAAACACGCAACACATTAGCGCCACAGAGTTGCATGCGAGCGGAGTGTACGCGTGTGGCAATGTAGTTATTATAATGACTATGGTAATTTTTTACGATATTTATTTTTGAAGTAGAAACACACACCGAAAACAACCTATGTGAACGAGGAAGTGGCGGAATGCACAAAAGTGTAATGAAATGTTGAGGAGAGTGAGTTAATAACAATAAATGTCGATAAGGCAGTGTTTGAGTGGGGAGAAGTTAGAGTAAAGAGTGGGAGAGAGCGCTGAAACGGGAGAGAGAGATCCAAAATGGCAGAGAGAGATCCAAAATGGGAGAGAGAGAGCCAAAATGAGAGAGTGAGAGTGTAAGAGAGCGGAAATTGAGTGCAATTCTCAATGGTGTGGTGAGTTTTGGGGAATTTCGGAGAAGTGTTAGTGCAAAAGTGAGCAGAGCGTGAGAAATTAAAAGAAAATGCTAAGACCGTTTTCACACAGGCAATTTTTGTCGCGGCAATTCTTAGTTTTATAGGAGAGGGGGCGACGAAGAGACGAGAATTTCTCTCTCTCTCGCTTCCCTTGGTCGCCCCCTCTCCTATAAAACTAAGAATTGCCGCGACAAAAATTGCCCGTGTGAAAACGGTCTAACAAATCTCTAGCAAGTTGATCTATACCTCTTGTATTGTAGCGGATTTTTTGAAGAATGCAGTACTAAAAACATATATTTCCCACATGTTGGTATTCTCCACATCAACTTATAAGCGGCGCCTTACTCACATAACCTTGAGACTGCTTTCTGCCGATTACAACGCGCTCTCAATCTATTTTCCACAACTATTTCAAGTATATGCGCTTCTAATGCACTCATTTTGCTCAAAACGAGTAGCTGCTGACAGGTAGAAGAACGTGCACCAGCAATAGTGATGGTGAAGAAATTGGTGCGGCCATTTAGCGGTGAGTTGAAACGGAAACGCGTTGTGAGGTCACTTCTTCAAGTTGTTTACCTACCTCAATAGCATTGCCCTTGCGTGGCTAGAAAAGCGACAAAGACACGCACACAACGCGCGAGCGTAAAAATAGTGTTAATAGGGAAATTATAATAAATATGAAATAAATTCGTGGTAACGACTTGACAGCGCAAATAGCAAACCAAAAGCGGTAAAGTAATGTAGTTAATTAAGGCAGGGAGTAAGGAAGTTTCATTTATATTTGCGGTAAATAAAGGGTGTTTAAGGAGTTGAGTTAACAATATTCATGCTAAGCAGATAATTTATATGGAAAGTATTTTTGGCAGCATTAGTTGTAGTTGATTTTAGTAGGAAAATTGGCGAAGAAAACTATTTTGTTTAATAAAATAAATATTATTTTTCATGAGCGTACACTTACTTCTACTTCTACGATTTGTATCATAATTGCGTCGCAGTTCGTAATATTCCGGAGACTCATAGTTTTGTATGCAATCGTAATTTTCATGTGTCTCATAGTTTTGTTGCGATTGATAGCTCCTGCGTGGATCATAATTCCTATGCACCTCGTAATTCAAGCGCGGCTCACGATTGCGTTGCATTTTGTATGCTTTTCTGTGTAATTTTAGGAACTATTTTTTTTTTATTTTATTTTTTTAGTACACTTATACTTATATTAATTGCCTATCACAGCCGTAATATTAATGTTGAGGCACTAAATGAAAACAAAACCAAATTTTTTCAAGCCAAATTGGCTGTCATGTCTTCACAATGAGATCAATATTATATGCAAATCAATGAGAAACATAAAAAATGTTGTTGAATCACATTTCTCTTGTAGTTGTTTTTATTATTGTAATTTTTTAATTCTTTTATTAATATTTTTAGTTTCAGTCACACGATTCCATGCATTCCAAAATGATTTTTTTTTTATATTTTAAAATTTTTTTTACTTTATCTTTCATTTTAGTCACACGATGCTATGCTTTCCATAATGTTTTTTTTATTTAAATTTTTTTTTTATTTTTAAATAATTTTTATTTTAATATTTCAAATATTTTTTTTTTTAATTTTGTCAATTTTTTTTTTATTTAAAAATATTTGTTTTTTAAATAATTTTATTTTTTATTTTTATTAATTCAAATATTTTTTTGAAATTTTGTCCAATTTTTTCTTTTCAAAATTCCTTCATCACTTGCTTGCAATCTTCATTTTTCACTTTTTCATATTTTTTCACCTTTTTCTCACACACTATTGTATCTTCACATGCGCCTGTGTTTGCATGTTTTAGCACATCGTCTTCAAACGCCTTCAACTTCTTCTTGCCAACTTGTGTGTGCGTGTTGCGCCTTTGTTAGGCCTCTTCAACAAACATTATTTGCATGCTAAATCACTTCTTTTGTACCAAACGCGCTAACACATACACCAACAACAAGCGCTTCTACGCTTGTACCTGCTACTCTATGCACCTATGCTGTCACACACACACCTCTGTATATGCGCGCTGAAGTGCTTATCGAATTCAGCATATCGCCTCAGCGACTCAACAACAACAAAAACAACGAGTCAAACGAGTCCATACACAGCACATATACGAACGACCGACCAAACGCACAAAACAACACTAACGCCAGCGACGGCGTTGGAAAACGATGCGAGCGCTTGGCTCGCAATAAGGATATTGGCATGATCAATGGCTCGAGAGAGCGGTGAGTGTAAGTGGTGGTGAGTTTTTAGAGTGGTGAGAGTCAATGCGGTGTTAGTTGACTCACTCAAATCGACTTGAGTTGCATGAGCAGGAGTATCTAGTGTGGCATGTTCTTTCAAAATTCTTATTTTTTCTTATTCTCCTTTATTTGTTTTTCTTTTTTTTATATTCCTCCGCATTTTCTTAGTGCAGCTAGTCTGCCTACCTGCTGCTCTAAGCACTGTTGCTTCACTGTATGTGCCGTGTGTTGTTGGAAAATTCTGCATTCGGCGCTTCATTCATTCATTCACTACCTTTTTGCCTTATTATTTTTAGAATTTTCTGTTTGTTTGTTTTGCTTTTAATTTTCATTTCAATTTTCCTCTCTAGCATATTGTCAACGTCGCTTTTCATATGCAATGCAATGCAGCAATTACTCAGCTTCATTATGGCAAAGTGTTGGACTGCGAATTGCTTTATGGCATTCAGTGCATATACTATTTCATGTCAGTGCTTTTATTGTTTTGAAAATGAAAAGGAAGTGGAACTCTTGTCTCTTATATCTCTACAATTTTCATAAATTTTTTTCACAACTTATTTTTTCCTGACTTTTTAAGCTTTTTTAAACAATTTTCAATTTTAATGCTATTTGAGGTACTTTTGTTGTACATCCACTAGAGACCAACCGATTAAGTGGCCTTGGTATCGGCATCGGCTACAAATTTGGTATCGCTCGAACACTAACTTCCACCTACATATCTACCAATGCAATCCTATGGCTTTCTAGTTAATTATGATGCTATTTTCAGTTATTTTAAATTAGAAAAATGAGTCCAGCAATACAAAAAAATATCAATCCCTCGCATCACACCTAATTAATCTCACTTTGCAAGCATAGTACGCAATTTATCAGCTTTAACAGCAACCCTTCTGTCTACTACTAAAAGTATTAGCGCCTTTTAAATTTGCTTATAATACACCCTTCGACAACACCCTTTAACGAACTGCGCAACACAAAGTTGAATAAAGCCTACTTGTGGCTTAGAAGTGGCATACTTTTTGGCGGATTTACTTAAAATCTGCGAAACACTGTCTTAAATGCAAATTTTTCTTCATTTCTATATTTTTAAAGATTTTTTTCGTTCTTCTTTTTAAAGTTCTGAATCTTTTTTGGGTTGTCTTCTCTTACCCAGTCGCTAAACATTTGACAAATCTCTTTGCAGGCCGCCATTTTCATTCCCAACGCCGCTTCATTAATGGTCTCCCCTTTTCTTGTGTTGTTACGTTCAAAGCATTTTTTTTTGTTGACACAACAACAAAGTAACAAAAGCTGCCCTCGCCAGTTGTTGATTCTATTCTTTACTGCTTTATTTCTTTTTTGGTAATTTTTCTTTATATTTTAAAATTTATGTGCATTTCTGTTTGTGTGTGTTTGTCTGTGTGCTTAGCCAACCCTCAAATCGCTTAATCTTTGTCAATCCTTTTCAGTCATTCAGTCATTTTTTCGCAAACAATTTAACTCGTACCATGACTTGTTGTAGCGACTGTTACTTTCTTTGTTTTCTATGCATTCTTTATGTGTATTGACAGGCGGCTTTTGTTTTTTGCTACTTCTTTTTTTGCTTAAAGAGTTCATTTTTTTCTGGTTCGCCTCATCACTTGCCCCTACAACATTTGACCAGTGCCATGTCGTTTGACCGCAAGTTCAAGGCGCTGTTGGTTGGGTAAAAAATGCAGAACTGTTGTATGTATTTTTTAGCTGAAATTAAAAATGCGCTAGTGGAGTGGGGTGGTGATCAATGCTCGTTTGTCATTTTTAATGAGTATGGTCTTTGGCATTTGTTTGAGGCAAGATTTTTGATAGTTTTGTGGGTGTGATTTGAAGGGTTTGCAAAGCGATGACTTGGTAAGTGATACATTTATGCTGAGTATAAATATCAAATTTCATTTTTTAAATATTTAAAAGTAGATTTTTGTATTAAAAAATAGATTTTTCTTTATCTTTCATTTCCTTAACCCTTATTTGACTTTTAATATTTTTTTTTTGATTTCTTTTTATTTTTTTATATTTTACTAATTTGTTTTTAAAAAAATTTAAATCTTGTTTAGATAATACTTTAATGCTATTAAAGCTTCAAATTGGCTTTCAAATTTGTTTAAAAAAATACTTAAATTTTCAAAAATCATATCCACATTAATAAATTCACTGCCAAATTGCCAAAAATCTTTAAATTAATTCCCGAAAATTGCTTATGAAAATGAAAATTATTGAAACAACAACAACAACAGCAATCATAAAATATGGCATAAATGTGCATTCAAATATGTAAATTTTGTGCAAAGTACCGTTATAGCGGCATTAAATATATTTGTACGCTTTAGAAACCCATATTTCTAAATTATTTGACTAAACTAACATAAATCACCAAAATTTAACTAAGTAAAAATGCACATAGCCAAAGTGTTGTGCAAAACGAAAAAAAACATAGAAATTTGGGAAAATTTACTTCAAAATATTTATAAAAGCCGAGCAGACAATAAATTGATGCAAATTTATGCAATGAGCGAAATATGAGAGGCGAAAGGCTGGAGCATAGATGCTTAACGTGCATACATATGTGGATATATATGGATTTGCGATATATAAAAAGGCAACAAAAGAGACCACTTGATTTATATCGAACAAGCTTCGGCTTTGTATATATACTTATATAGAATCAATATATTCAAATATATGTATATATATATGGATGCATGTATGTTTGTATGGCTTAGGCATTACCCTATCTAAATGTAGCTTTATGGTGTTTATTTTATATAACATTTATTTATAAATATATATGTAGGCAGGCATGCCTATGCACTTGCCAAACCAATTTTGTTTCTTGCAATGCAGTTTTGCTGCATATGCACAGTTTTGCATAAATTTGAGCGTTTCAATATAGAAATTGTTTTGAAGCGTTCATGAGCAAAGTGTTGCTGAATAGTGATGAACAAGCAGTGTATGTATTTTCATATAGATATAGGTATAATTAAATTCCAAATGAGTAAAATAAAAGTAACAAAAAATATATTGAAAAATTTCTATATGAGACTATATATATACACAGACATGCTTATACATATGTTAGACCTGCTTTCCCATAGACAATAAATTTAATATAAAAATTAACCTACATTTCGAATTATCAATAAAAAAGTGTAAAATTATATTTTAAATCGTCTAATAGACACTTTTCCATATAACGCGCCTTAAGGTATGCTACGATTTTTTTATATTAGAAGCTTAAGCAGAAAGCTGGTGATTGCAAAATTAACCTGCATTTCGAATTATCAATAAAAAAGTGTAAAATTATATTTTAAATCGTCTAATATAGACTTTACAATATAGCGCGCCTTAAGGTATGCTACGATTTTTTATATTAAAATTTTAAGCAGAAAGCTGGTGCTTGCAAAATTAGCCTGGATTTTGAATTATCAACAAAAAATTCTGGTATGCTGTTATAAGTAGTCTGATAGATAGTAGTCTTTCCAATATAAAGTATGTTACGATTTTTTATATAAGAAGCTTAAGCAGAAAACTGGTGCTTAAAAATTAGTCTGTATTACGAATTATCAACAAAACATACCGGTATGCTATTATAGATAGTCTAATAGACACTTTTCAATATAGCGCGCCTTGAGTTATGCTACGATTTTTTTTATACTAGAAGCTTAAGTAGAAAGCTGGTGCTTAAAAATTAGTCTGTATTACGAATTATCAACACAAGATTATACCATTATATTTTAAATAGTCTAATAAACACTTTTCAATACAACGCGCCTTAAGGTATGCTACAATTTTTTATATTTGGCACATAAGCGGCATTTGTTTTGAAATTTTTGAAATTTTTACACACAAATTCTAATTTTCTATACATTTTCACACATTGGAAATGGCCCACACCACGTAAAACCAGCTTTAAAAGCACAAATAAACACCTTCAGTTGTATGCCACCATATACCATTCAGTGAAATTTCTGCATAAAAGTTAAATTTTGTAAAATTTCTACACTTAAACAATTTGAAGTGCACATGTTTTGCGAGAGAAATGCAAATATGCGAAATTTACATATAAACACACACCAACATATAAGCGAGTCAAAATCTACTATGCAAACGCATATAATAACGCATATAATAATATAATAAGTAAGCAAGTTAGTATTTGCATGTGTGTAAATAGTCAACTTGTGTATTGGTAAATGGATGGATTTTGCGTTGACTGGGCGGTGGACCAGCATATATATTGTATATACAAATATATATCATATATGTATATGCTTATCAACACTAACGCTGTTCACTGCTGACTGCCTGACTGCTCGCAAATGTCAAATTGTCGAACTATTGCTTGGTTTGTACCACTACTTGTCTGCTACACGTTAGCCGTATCTGCTAATGCTCTATTTATATATGTATATATATATATGTTTATAGATATATATAATATTTGAACTTGTGTGCACTGTGTTGATCTGGCTGTCTTAGAGCATTTAACTCAACCAAACTACTATTAAACTGCCACTATTACTTACTTTACGGTCAGCACAGCCTACTGCCTACTGCCTGCTGCCATTTTAACTGTTTTTACTACTTGCCTGTTTGGTTATTGTTGGCATTCGATACACAGCATAATGCATATACATATAATTGTATATTAGTATATATGTATGTATATTTGAAGTTTGTGTGCCTGAGTGCTCGTATTTGCTTTGCATATGAAATCAAATGCAAATTGCATTAAGTGCTTGCAAATTTCCTGCAGTTGTGTGTGTGTGTGCAATCTGCATATTTAGCATTTAGCTTAGCATACATTTAGGCGCTACACATGTTTAATCTACGCTCTGTCGATTGTATTGGCAAACTGGAAAGCCACTAAATTAATATGTGTGTGTAGAATTTAGTGGAGAAATTAAATTTCAGAAAATACCTGCTAAATGAAGATTTTTTTCAACAAAAATAATTTATGGGATTAAGAAATTAATTGAGATTAATAAAAATTGAATTTTTTTTATAAATTAATTTTCGTTGAATTAAATCACACTTATGGAGAGATAAGAAATATTTTTGTGCATTTTCTAAATAAAAAATAGCTTAATTTCATAGACTTCTAGTGAATGTCAGGCATGTTGCAAGTTAAAATTTGTATAGAGGCATCAATGAAATGTATAATAGATGCCTCAGCAACGAATTTTATACCACCAAGTAAGCCTGAATATGCTTTACTATATGTATGTAAGCATACCGTTATACCTTTATATACCAGCAACAGCGTTTAAGTGCGAAACCGGAAGTAAACGACATGCTGCAAGCACAATGCAAGACAATTAAAGCAGCCAAAGTGTTGTGTATATATATTTCTGAGCATGTATATTGATATATGCGCTTGAATTTGCATTGCACTGCCGCATAGAGACGCATTTTAATGCGTCCCGTTAATGATAATGACGTAAACGCTGGCGCCTGTCATTCAGCCTGCTAGTGTGGTATATGCAACAATGCAACAACTCGTTGCACATACAAATGCACTCACTGTGGCACTTGCATTGCGTACGTGCAACAGCGTGGCAGCTTGGCAGCCATGACGGTTGTTGATGAGCGACGTGATTATTTTTATTAAAATGTACATAAATGCGTCAACTTGTTGCAAGTGCACTGGCATGCATACATACACATATCAAGAGAGTGGGGCATATGAGCGCTTGCGCTTAAAATAAATAATCTTTAGATGTGTGCAACTTGAGTGGTTTTGTGGCACTTTTTTGAAAGTTTTTTTCTTGTTGTTGCCGCTTTTGTATTGTCAGCTTTTCTTGGTAAGAATTTGCTGAATTTTATTGTATTTTACCCATCAAATCGAGAATTTTTAAATATTTTTGTAGCCAGATATATCATTTTACTGCAGACAAATGTCTAGTAAGTAGCTTGAAATCGTGTTGCAAGTATTTCATTGGTGCCACAATCGATTTTTTCTAATTTATACATTTTTTTTCAACAAATTTTCTACTTTTTTTCGAGCAAATGTAAAAAATTAAATACAACAACAACAAAAACATTTGACAACAACTTGCAACATTAGTTAATAATTTGTTGCAACAGCAAAAATATAATTATTCTACTGCTATGTTGTACACTTGTCTCTCTCTCTCTCTTTGCCCTTACTGGCATTTGTCAATGTTTGTCTGCCAACTTCTTGTTGTTGTTGTTGCTGTTGCTGTGCTGTGTGTGCAAGTAAATTTGGCATAATTGCTCATCTATTAACATAAATTAGCAAAAATATTTGTATGCGCACGATCAACAACACAGGCCAATTTGCATTTGCCACTTTAGGCTTAGCCCGAGTCGCAGCCAGAGCAGTCAAATGGTCAGCGCATGTGTTATGCTATATGCTGATGGAAAATTAATAAAAAAACAGCAACAACAACAACCAAATTATTCAATATTGCATATGTGTGTGTGTGTGCGTTTACCAATTTATACAATATGCATATTTACCAATGCAATTGTTTGTCATTGCTTGCATGTGTGTGTGTGTGTGTGTATTTGCATTGGCAATTTGTTGATTTTGCGCTTAAGCATACACATATACCTATGTATATATGCAAGTGTATTTGTTTTTATATACCTAAACATTTAGCGGGTCAATGTACACTTCCTAGCGTGTGCTGTCGCACGTTGCATGTCGCTGTTTTGTGGTTAGGCGTTCGGTTAGTCCATATATTTTGTTGCTAATTCTAGATTCACTAATTTATACTCGTACATGCACATGTGTGTGCGGCCGTGATTTATTTGATTGACATCGTAAAATTATCAGCGCGTTTAGCTAATTAGTCAAGCGGCGAATTTCGCATATAAAATATTTGTTGTTGTTTGGTTGGCGGTTGACGTTAAAAGCGAGAGCGGTTTTGTGGCATGTGTATACGCTTGAAATTGTGCTATTCAATGATTTTTGAAACGAACTTTATATTTTTTCGATCGAAATTTCAATTCAACTTCGAAATATTGTTATTTTTGTTTCGAAAAATTTATTTTTTCGAAAATATTTTCGAATTTGCAATATCAATTTTGAGGTTTCTAATATATTTTATGTCAAAAAGTCTTGCCGAGAGTATATTTCAAGCAAAAAAAAAAAAAAATTAGTATCCCTAAAGGTATGCTAAATTTTACTTATTTGCGCACAAATGTAGGCAAAATTATTTTTTAATTTTAATATTTTGGTACTGTTCTACTTTTGATAACTTCCTTTTATCATTCTTGACTCTTAACAAGCCTAAAAGTATGCTAACTTTTACTTATTTGCGCAGAAATGTAGGCAACAATATTAATTTATCAATGTTAATTTTAAAATTTTGTTTCGTTTACTTTCTTTTTTCTTTCTTTTTGTTGTTATTGATTAATTTTAATATTTTGGTACTGTTACGAGTTTTTACATTATTTTCTCTCTTTCTAGACTCTGATATACTCCTTTATAGTCTATTTTTTATAAAATTTAAAACTTAAAAATCCTGTGGTTTACAACGTTATTATGTAACTTTTCAAAGCATATTTTAAGGATTTTGAAAAATTGTTTTTTTGTTAAATAATTTTTAGTCGAAAAAATTTGCAACAATTTATCAATTGCTCACATATGTAGGCAACATATTTTTTCAATTTTAATATTTTGGTACTGTTATAGTTTTGATAACTTCCTGTTTTCTTTCTTGACACTTAGCAACCCTGAAAGTATGCTAAATTTGACATGTTTGCGCACAAATGTAGGCAACATAATTGTTTAATTTTAATATTTTGGTACTGTTATTGTTTTTACACTCGTTTATTCTCTTTCTAGACACTCATTTACTCCTTTATAGCCTATATTATATTTTATGCATAACCTAAAAGGTTTTCAGTATGCTTTACAAAGTTATTATGCAACTTCTCAAAGCGTATTTCAGAAAATTGAACAATTTTGTATTTGAACAATAATTCTTAGTAAAGAAATATTTGAAAATTCGTTAGAAAATATGCCTAATATATGTTTTCATACTTGCAACATTGCTTGTGCACAAATATTGCTTGAGCTGTCTTTGTTTGAGTATGAATGTGGTTACCTGCTTTATTTGCAGTATTTTTAATTAAAGTTGACTTACCTAGAAAGAGAAAAAGAAGAAGAAAATAGTTAATAAATATTGCAATAAACGCTCAGTGAGCATATGAATATATATTTGAGTGTCTCTTATGTCTCATATGTCTATTTTATAATAAAATATTGCCAGTAACGTTTTTGACACACCGCAAATTAAGTTTCGGCAAAATTACAATTTTAATAGATATTTATTAATAAATTGTCTTCGGCCAAAAATTCACACTAATCAATATTTATTATTTATTGAAATATTTTATTACAATTTCCACTTAGTTTCGCAGCAATAGCAATTTCTTAATAAACACGCCTATTAAAAGGTGCTACATTTTAAATTTTCTAATTGCCAATAATTTAATTTCGCTTAATTAATATGCTACACACACTCGCACGCACACATCTGCAGACATATGCTTTAATAGTTTTTTGGTAGCAATTTTCCAATTAAGCTGCACATCAAAGCTGAATTTCCTTGGAAATTCGAAATATTTGCTGAAATGCATATTAAAGAAATTTAATAAGCAAATATGCAACATTTCAATTAAATGCACGAGAAGACTACATTTGTGTGTCTGTAATATTTGTAAATTCTTATGAAATTTGACTTGTTGACACTTTTCTACAACAAAGATATATATAATAATAGATATTTGCACTGACTTAGCATACTTTGTGGCGCATTTGATAGGCAAATAGACACTGTGTGTGTACTGCAGTTGCAATGTATCTCTGATTACACTGTGTGTGTGTGTGTGTGTGGTAAGTGGTTGCAATTTGTTTTATTATGCAAAGGTAGACATCCTTTAGCTTTAAATGACTCCCAAAAGCCCACTAAGATATGTGTGTGTGCTGCGTATGTGTTGCATAACTGTCGGCATTTATGCAATTAAAAGCTTATTTGCGTATAACCAGCTTGGCCAGTCTGCTGTTGCATGGCTATATAAAATAATCGTTTCTAACCAAGCTAAGTACAGCAGGCTTAGTATGAATGTCTTCGTCTAGGCACGCTTAGCTGCTTAAATGAGTTGTCAATTGGCGATAAATTGACTCTTGCAGCCATGTCACTTGTCAGTTGCATTAAAATTTAGTTGTTAGTTTTGGCTTATGCGTGCTGCTAAGTACACACATTAAGCAGATTGTTGCATAATTTTGGGCTGTTAAGCTATATTTAGTTGGAAAAGCACACTGGCATACAAATATATTACGGTTCTCGAGGTAAATGGAGGCTGTGAACACTAAAGTGTTTACATAGCTAATATTTTTCTACTTACAGACTTTTAATGTGATATTTTAAGAATAATGCTAATTTTTTTATCAAAAGTGTACTAAGCTATTTTGAAAATTTGTGGTGTTAAGTAACTATTTTGCAATTAAAGTGCAGTAAGTATGTCTAGAATTGCTATATTCTGTTTATATAAGCATATTTATGAGATTTGTAGCATACCTTTAGGCGTAATATGAAAAAATTAAGATTTTGACTTAGTGAAGTAATCTTGAATGATAGCAAAAATACTAAAGTCTACTGTACTATCCAAAAAGCAATAAAAACTTTACATTATACATTTTTATTGCATATCTTTAGGCGTAATATGAAAAAAATCACGATTTTAACGTAGAAATTAATCTTGAATGATAGGAAATATACTGATGACTACTAAACTACCCAAAACGTATTAAAAACTTTACATTTAAAATTTTATTGCATATGTTTGGGCGTAATATGAAAAAAATCACGATTTTAACGTAGAAATTAATCTTGAATGATTGGAAATATACCAAAGACTAAATACGCTAAATACTATATACGCTAGTTAAATAATATTAAAAACTTTAAATTATACATTATTATAGCATACCTTTAGGCGCAATATGAAAAATTTAAGATATTAACTTAGAAACTCATTTTGAATGATAGGGAGTATACTAAAGATTACTAAGCTATTCAAATAATATTAAAAACTTTAATGTTTTCTTTTTTTATAGCATATCTTTAGGCGCAATATGAAAAAAATCAAGATTTTAACCTAGAAATTAGTTTTGATTGATATATAAATATGCTAAAGACTACTGAACTACCCAAAAAGCATTAAAAATTTCACATTATACATTTATATAGCATACCTTTAGGCGCAATACGAAAAAATCAAGATATTGACTTAGAAAGTAAACTTGAATGATAGGAAATATATTGAAGACTACTCAGCTACTCAAATAATATTAAAAACATACATATTTACATATTTCCTAACGGGAAACCTATTAGAAGTATCTCTTTTATTAAAATCACGTAGGAAAGTATTAATTTGAAGAAGAAGTTATGAAATGCAATTGCCGCCAATGAGCAGGCAATGATATTTCTGCAATTGCGTGGATAGAATCATAATAGAAGTGGTAGTTAGTCTATGTTAAAGCGCAGTAAAGTGTTAGAGTAACACTTTAAACTAACATAACCGTACAGATGTTAAGCAGCAAAGTCAAGTATCAATTTGGCCTGCAGCCAAACGAGTAATACCAAATACAAATCAAGCAACAACAACAAATGTGCAATAAATATATGCATATAAACGCGTGTTGCAAGTTGGTGAAGACACATTTACTTTGCATTAAAGTGCAATAAAAGCAACAGTAAACTAATAAACGATATGCATAACAGCAACAGCAGAAGCAACAACAATAAACAACTTGCCACACCAGCAAGGTAATAATAATAAATATGGAAATAAGCAAGAATTTAGTGCAACATTTAAGCCAAGGCTATGCGGTGGTGTTGTAACTATGGTAGTGAAGATGTGGAGACTGAAGTGTGAAGAAGGAGGTGAGTTGCAGTTGAAGGGAAATTGTTGCATTCATTGCAATAAAGAATGCTGCAATGGCCGACATTAAATGCACTAGAATGTGCATTGCTGCTGCAATTACAGACGCTTGAGAGGTTGAAGGGAAGAGAGAAGGAAGGAAGTCAGTGAGGCAATAACGAAAGCAATGTTGTTGTAATAATATGCATTATATTTGTTAGGTATTTTCTTGCAAATCGAAGGTGCCAGAGAAAATTGCTCAGCAAATCAGAGGTGAAAGGCAATTTGCGCTTGTGCGTTAGATAATTTGCAGGCAATGGTCAAGACAGGTACACCCACACACTCAAAGTATTAATGAAAACATGCAACTTGAAGCGCTGCCTGCCACTAAATTTGGTACTAAAGTGTGTATAGAGGCAGCAGCAAGTCTTTATCATACAGTAAATATGCATAGTTGAGTTCCTCTTTGCTTTGGTGCCGTTGTGCGTCGCCTTTTTCATTGGCATTTCGCACAATAGGCGATAATAATATTTGGAAAATGTGTAATGCAATATGCAAATTCATATTTAAATGCTACAATCACATGCTGGCAAGGACACACTGACATATGCCGGCTGGCATGTGTGTTTGCCTGTAATTATGCTTTGCTGGTTTATATAGCTGTTTACTTAAGCTGATGTTGCAAGCAATTTGTTGTTGTTGCAAGTTTATTTTACTGCATTTATATGCGCAGCCTTTATGAATGCAAGTGCATATTGCTTTGCTAATGTCTGTGTTTATACTTTTGTGCAGCGTAGCATACTAACAGGCGCACAAGTGGGTATATTTGAAGGGAGGAGGTATAGCAGTAAATTCCAAGCATTTCACTGGCAGTTATGAAAATTTATATTAGCAGAATATGTTATACACGTTTCAGTAATGTCACAACAGATATTTAGCTGAATATATTATTATATTATATATAATTGATATATATTGGTCTACAACTTTGCTTCCGCCGTTTTTTTTATAAATTTAAGTTTTGTTTTGTATAAAAACGGCTACAAATGTCGATGAGCCTCAGCCGCACATTTCTTGGAATTATAAAAGAAAAGCAAAATTTCCCGCAAATGTCGAGAATTTGGCTCAAAAAGTGATATTTTCAGTTGAGAATAAGTTTGGTATGCAAACAGCTCTCTACAAATATTTTGTTGCGTTAATGTTTTCACGTATGTCCAAGATCGATATAAAACGATTTAATCGATTTAATAGACGAGTGCTTGACCCGAGAGACATCTATTGGAAAACGGCGGAAGCAAAGTTGTAGGCCTAATATATTTTATAAAGTTACTTGATATCACTAAATAAAGTAAGTTGGAAGACTTTTATTAAAGAAAAATCAATAAAATTCAAGATTGAGTCTACGAAAAATAATTTTAATATTCAAATTGTCTGATTTTTTTTCGAAATATAAGCAATTTCTATAGCTTCATAGCTTTCTGAGTGACGTAATAGCAACAAAAAATGTTAAAGCTTCGCTACTCACTTCATTAAAGGTTTCAAAATAAATCACAGCGTATAAAAAATCACATTTCATCACCATTAAAGCCACTAAGAAAGTCAGCGTCGTACCGTTGACCATAGTGGCAGACTTAATTAAATAACTTCGAAGGTTCCACTGTATTTAATGATGTCCCAATGACCAGCAAAAACACAGAATTACTACTACTGAGACAGCCATAAGAACACACACACACACTTACACATACAATATCCATACAAACATGAGAGCAAGTAACCCGGTCTGCTTGTAAATCTCTTGCCAGGCATTCGAGAGGAGTGCCCCGCAAAGTGCCGGCGACACACACATAATAAGCTGGAAAATATTGCTGCTAATAAATTGCCAAACTACGAGCGCAACACATACCAACACATTTACCGTTACAATTGGTAGCGAGCGATACGTTCAAGGTAATAGGCTTGCTAAACCCTTTAGAGCACATGAACCTGCAATTTAGGCTGGACCAAAAGCAGAAATTGAATGCCAACACCGAAGCAAAATCCAAGCAAAAGCTGGCGAATGAGTATGCGATGGCGAAATGAATATCGATTTGCACTTCAAATTCGGACACAGACCGAGAATGAATTAAGCCATGGAATTGAAGAAGCACAAATTTGTGGCAAGGTAGAGAAGAAAAATTGCCGCCAAGGCGAGCTAATGAAAGCTGGCTAATGGAGAGAGCGAGGGAGTGAAAGGGTGTGAAAGGCTGAGTGAGAGTGTTATGAAGTGTTTGTTAGGTACTGTGTGTGATTGGGTGAGTGGGTGTAAGTGGCGTAAAGTAGCAGCAGAGTTACGTTTAAACTGCAAAATCACACCCATTTTACTACCCCTTAGTAAAACAACAACAATAGCAACAATAGCAAGCAATAGCTAGTTGCATACACACTAGTTGAGGATACGCAAAAGCAAATCGATTGCAATCGTCGTAATTTCATAAAGCTCATAACGGTATAAGTGTATATAACTTCAAATGCCAGTGTGTGTGTGTGTATGTAAGTGTGTTTGTTGGTGTGTGTGTGTGTGTTTGTCAAAACAACTGTAGCGCCTTTGCTTTATCAACGGGTAAATAATCTCGAAATGCTTGGCCTCAATTTAATGGCCTCGTTTCATTGTTTTAACGACAACAAACATGATGACGACGCTGACGCTGAGGCAACAGTAGCCAACACATCCTCAACATCCTCAACATCGTCGTCATTTTCGTTGTTGCTCGTTGCTTGTCGTCGTCGTCATCGTCATCGTCATCGTCATCGTCAATGCAATGCAATAACATTGTGCCAACAAAAATAACAAGCCAAACAATGGTGGCCTTCAAGCGTCTCCAAGCTACAACTATGAAATTTCGCCAGCCTCAGCTTGTGAAAACAAAGCAAGTCAACGAAAAGTAGCAGCGAGCTATACATACACAGACATATATATGTATGGGTGTATGTGTGTGAGAAGGTTGTATGTGTGTTTGTTTAGTGAAAAGTGAAAGGCAAGCAAAGCGAATCACAATACTTAAAAGCCTTTTGTTGAAGAAAATTAAATTTCTGGCGCTGCAAATTAATTGCAAGACGTTGGCTCGGCTTTATAAAGCACACTGTTTGAGCTGGTGTGTATGTGTTTGCTGTTGCTTTTCAAGCGTCCAAATCCATTTTCTCTTATTGCCCGCTTTGTTGGCATGGCTTTTGTGGCGCATACTCGTATGTTGGTTGGTTGGTTGTTCAAAAAAATTGTGTCAATATTTTGATTGACAAATACTGCACGAAAAGCGGAAATGTGTGCTCAAGCGCCAAGTGGCTTCAAGGACTGCCGCCGTGTGTTTTTTGTTGTAATCTTACTTGAGTGGTTGCAAATAGTGACTGGCAAACAAGAGTGTTGCATGTAAGCTTGCGCTAGCTGTATAAATTACTAGTGTTGCAGGCTTTATAAAAGCAGCTTTTAAGTGTTGTGGACATTATAGCTGAGTCCATAAGTGATAGTTTTCATTGCAGTGTGTACTGAAAATTAAATTTCGTGAAATTTATGCATATTGCTCTGTTGTTTTTAGTGCTGTTTATATAAATTTTCAACCTTAAAGCATCTTCTACAGACTGAGTTGGCATTTTAGTATTAAAATATTAAAATGTGAATATGCTTGTACCAGTAACTATAGCCTAACATATATATATATAGAAATAAGAAAACAATGAAAACGGTAATTAAAATAAATGTAGCTATATATTTTCGAAAATATTTGCTTTTCTTGTTATTTGAATTTAACGAAAGCTCATTAAGTTTAAGTATCTTCTTGCGGTAAGCGCAAAATTCCTTATAATAATAAATGTACTGCTTGTTGCTATAATTAGAAGCAAAACAGATAAATTTCGATGCGCTTTAATAAGAAAATTTGAATTTTCTAATGAAAAGCGCCTTACAGTAGACTTTAGACAAAGTGTTTAATTGGTTTTCTTGCAATGGAAGCCTCATAAGTGTAGAAATGCGCACAAAATAATATTGATAAAATTATAAAAGGTTTTTTTAGAGCGAGAAATGCACTAAAAGAAGTTGGACATTAAAAAAATTATATTTAAGTAAGTTGAGACTTTTTTGCGACTAGTCTGAAACTAGTTTATTTGTAACTAGTCACAAACAAAATATTAAAATTTACATGGTAAGCTGTAAAATTTAATTTCGGAACTTTAACTGAGACTTTTCTACGACTAGTGCGAAACTAGTCTCTTTGTAACTAGTCAAAAAAAAATGTTTAAATTTACTTGGTAAGCTTAAATATTTAATTTTTTAACTTTAAACGAGACTTTTGCGACTAGTCCGAAACTAGTTACTTTGTAACTAGTTACAGAAATAATGCTAAAATTTACTTGGTAAGCTTGAAAATTAAAGTTCTTAACTTTAACAGCTGTAACTAGTTACAAACTGGTACACAACTACGCCATTTGAAGCCAAATTAAAGTAGAAAAGTTAGTTACTTAAGCACAAAACATTTCAATTTAGTACAGAAAATCAGAAGTAGCGCAAAACACTTCCAACAAACCTTAAAACGTAAGCCATTTATCCCAGGAGCTTTGAATGCCAGCTCCAATTTTTTTTTTTTGCTTTACGCTAAATCAAACTTTGCTGGAAATTAAATGATTTTGAGGGACTAAAGGCGCCCAAATCGAGGCTTTAAGGGTTAAATACAACAAACAAGCATACATATGCACGTAGGGTATAACAAAAATAAACGCACACAAGCAAGAAGGTCACACTCCGTTTAGGGACACGCTGTGGATAGCAGTTATGGAGAGTGTCAAGGCAGCTTGGATAGTTTGAAAATCTCCAAGTAAATACTAGTCATTTAAAGCTCCGGTGATTTTTGAGATTTGTATTTGCTATGCGCACACACACAAAAGCTCTTGCTACAAAGAACACAAACCATTTTGGTGGCATAATTTTAGGGGCGCACAGCAATTTAGTTGCCTCCAAAACTGGCTAGTTGCGGTTAGGCTACAGCAATTTCATTTCAGTTGTTTTCTTGATTTCTGCGCTTTCGCTATACACAAAGTGTTACAGTTGAGCGGTTGGCAAGGCAGGGAGCTTGGCGATAACATGTTGTTGTATATTCTGTGTGTGTGTGGGTAGAGATATGCCGCGGTACATGAGCCTTGGCTGATGCTTATCGCTGTGACGGTCGTTATGCTCTGATTGTGCGGCTAAGCGCAATAATAGCGGATTTTCTGGTGATGCTGGCGGAATCGAAAAATCGTATAAGCTGTCACATACATATATATATACACACACATACTTATATAATATTTTTAGATATTTTTATATTTTTTTAT
Organism: Zeugodacus cucurbitae; assembly: GCF_028554725.1. Taxonomy (NCBI): domain Eukaryota; kingdom Metazoa; phylum Arthropoda; class Insecta; order Diptera; family Tephritidae; genus Zeugodacus; species Zeugodacus cucurbitae. The sequence goes on from NC_071669.1 coordinate 3,119,847, forward strand.
ATATTTTTTTTCTATATTTTAGAGACCTATTTATTGCGATTGACTTTCGTTTATGCGCCACGCTTTGTATATTTTCTACAAAATTTTATCATTTTTGTTGTTGTTGTTGCAATTTCCTTAGCAATTTCTGACTCTTTTTATTGCTTATATTCCGTTTGGCTTTTATATTGAAATGTGTGCGTTTGTGGTACATATAAATTTTTATGCAAATAACCAACGCTGCACTTTAAGCCTTTCTCCTCAAGCATGGCGTCATTGTTGTTAGCGCACTTGCTGAACAATCAACTTAATCTAAATGCTATCATTTAATAGTTAAACTTAACGATGCATTCGCCTACGCGACGCTACGTGCCACACCATGAGCCATACTTGTCGCTGACTACAGTGGCTTTTGTTGCTGCTTTTGTTGCTACTTTTCTTGCTTCCATTTTCTTTAGTTTTATTAAAATTTCTTTGCGAGTGCTGCGTACAACCGAAAACTGTTATAATAGTAAATTCAAATTTTACTGTTTTGCCAATTTGCTTGCGCAGCTTAGAAAGTTGCTTGTATTTGAGCTGGTATATCTGCCATATGCTTTCAAAGTTTTGCAGTTGAAACTTTTCATTTCATCTTCAACACATTTTCACCGATTTTTGTTGTTTTCATTTCATAATAATTTTACTCCCTCATTGTTGTTGTTGGCTTTTTATATGGGACAAGTGCGAAAATTGCGCAAAATTTCAGCAATTTCTTGCCGAAAAATATGCCAAACTCGCATAATTGACAGCAATCATTTGGGCAGGCAAGTCAAATGTGTTTACAGTTATTTGAATATGGTTGTAAAAAATATAATATTTGCTGTCGAAAATTTTAAAGCGACACACAGAGACATGTGTATATTAATGGAGGGAATTTTGTATTTTTTGTGCAGCTGTGTGTTTTTAGACTCAACTTTTAGTTGAAGTTGCCACAAATTACTTGAGGAAATTGCGCAATTTCTTAACATTTTTGAATATTTTTTCCTTATTTTTACAAAATTTTTTATTTTTTTGTCAAAATTTTCAATCAAATTTGTTGCAATTTTAGACAACAAATTTTATAAGCAGCGCCAGTTATTAAATAAATTGCAATTTTTAGCTCTCAAATGCTGTCAATTTGCAGTTTTTTTGGATGCAACTTGGCTGTGGTTGACACTTTATTATTAAAGAAATTGTAGTTTAAATCATTTTTGGGGAATATTGTCTTGAATATTGCCTAAAATTTTTATATTTAAACGTATATTGCTAAGAAATGACAGATTTAGCTGAAAATGTTAGGGTTAAATTGATAAAAAAAAACTTATTACAACAACAATTCTTAATTTTTTAATTAATTTTTTAATATTTTATTTTAGAATATTTTTTATAATATTTTATTTTTGAAAATACTTTTTTCCCATTTTTTTGTACCACAATTTTTTGAAGTTATACTTCTTATACGACTTCGGAAAAGGTTGCGACAATTGTTTTTGACGCTTCAGTAGAGCGGGAATAGCGTTGAACAATTAACGCGCGAGAGAGAGAGAGAGAGAGAGTGAATGAGAGTAGAGCAGAGAACTTAAAGCACTTGCCATGCTTATGCTATTTGAGCAATTCTTGTTTTTGTAGAACAATGTTTACATTTTTGGTTGGTGACATATTCACATGTGTACGCACATGTATGTTTGTATGCTTGTGCAATATTTGTTTTTCTTTCGTTTCTGTTTCATTTCTGCGAATTCTCAACTATTTTGTGTGACTTTTGGTTGAAATACTCTGCGTTGGCCGTTGAAAAGTTAAGACTATACTTCACAGGATCATTTCTGTAGTCAGCCTTCATTTACTTTCTTTGCAAATCGAAAGTATTAGCACCCGCGATGAGCAGGTATATCGTTTTATCTGACAGCGTGAGGTTTCTAATTTTCTCTTGTGGCATATTAGAAACGATGTCGGTACGCCTTGCGGGAGATTTCAATGTAAATTTCTCATTGCCAGCAGCTGAACCATTACTGGCATTGCTCAGAGAGAAATTTTCAGTTTTCATTTTCATTTCAAATGATTGATGGAAGAAATGATCCTACGACAAAAGGAGGCACGACTATTGATGCGCTATTCGCGAGAAATATAGATAAAATAGATGTAAGACATTTCATATCGTAATTTAGTTAACATAATCCAATTGTAAATATTATAGATATCAATCCGTCAGAAGCCAGAAATGATAATTGATTTGGACTTTGCTTTATAAAATGTGCATAATAAATTTATAAAATGTGAATTTAAGAAAGTGTTGGTCACTCCACTATATTTTTATCCTTCTCCTCTCGCTAGTTTTCTTTCATACAAAATGATATGCATTTTTTGGAATATCACTAAGAAGTATAACTTCTTCCGCGCGTAGGGACTCCACGCACTTTTTTTTGAATACAATTATTTTTTTTGTACCGAAATTTTTTTTTATATATTTTTTATATTATTTTTTTCCCAATTTTGCTTTTTTTTAGCAAAATCTACTTTGAATTCTATTTTGGATTAATTTCTCTCTTTGATATTAGTAACTAATTTTTTTGAGAATTTTGTTTCAATATATTTTTACCATTAAATATATTTTTTGAGCACTTTCTATAATATTTTCTATTTAAATGTCGTTCTACGCTTTTAAACACCGCTTTTAGTACCACAATCGAGCCAGATCAGCAACAATTTGCGCAAATTGCATTAAAAAATGGTGAAAAATTTCACCTTTAATACAACAAATTGAATGCTTTTAATGCCAACCCACTTCAAGCCAACTGTCAAATTGAGGTTATGTACACAGAAGTGCTGTAGTGCCAGCAAATACAAGCATACAAACGAGCATGCACTTTGAAAAATACAAAAAAAAAATTATATAAATGCACACACAGCTATATAATTATATACAAACACACATCTGGATACACAAAAAAAAAAAATCATGTGGACACACACACACAACCACACACAACAGTCACTTGTGAATGCACATGGCTCTTTGAGGTTACAACCGTCTGGTTGTGGAATGTCTGCATGCACCGCTTATAGCCAACGCCTCACACACACACAGACGCGCGCCGCTCACTGTTTGCACTACAGGCCGCTACAGATTTTTACATTAATTCCATTGCGAGATATAAGGATTTAACGATTTCATTGGCACTTTGTGTTTGAGCACTAACACACATACACGCATATGCTCATACATATGTACATATATATGTACAAACGCATATTGTTGTTGTTGTTGAATAAAAAAAATTATAAAAAAACGTTGGAAAAAGCTTATTGCAGCAGCGCGTAAAGGAAGTAAAGCAGTAAAGCCTTTTGGCCAAAAAGCAAATACGCATGAAATGCAGGTCTGAGAGGGTTTGAGTGGTGAGAGTGTGCTTGTGAAAAGGCTGGGAGTCTCATGCTGCTGTCCACACTACTGGTGTGAGGTTATACAACAAATACTTGCAGTTACAAATCGATCGAATTGGTTGCAAGTCATATATAGAGAAGTCTCTGTATATAGTTCTATACGTTCAAGTTGTTAAAAAAAAGTTATTTTTATCAGTATAAATATATATAAATAAATCTGTTTGTATTTGTTTCGACTTTGTCTTTCCATAAAGCGTATACTTCCGCTTACTGTCACAGTCGGCGACACACTCCACAGTCACTTAGTCACTCAGTCTCTCAGTCAGTCTCTCAGTCAGTCACTCAGTCAGTCAGTTATCCAGTCATCGAGTCACTCAGCGCTTAACATCCAGCGCTTCCTCGCGCTGAAATTGCCACTCGTCGACTGTCAGCATGCAATTGGTTGGTTTTAAGTAACCGAATCTACATATATAAAAAAGCGGTTACGGTGAAGTCAGCCGACTACATATACATATATACATGTACAGCCTACTTTTGTCACCCTTACGACGGCTTAAAGACACTTTTTTATTTGTATTTTCAAGGAATATGCCTACAATTAAAAATCGTTGCCTACTTTTAGGCGTTTAATATTATTTTTTTTTAACTTTACAGTTTTCGTAATAAACAAAAAATTTTAGAATTTCATTTGTCTTGCCTTCATTAAGCTCTCTTCTTCTTTGGACAAACACCAGATTTTAAAACGCAGAAAATTTTTTTTTAGTAAGTCGCTGAAATTGCTTACCAGCTATATTTCCGGTTTTCTTACTTTGTTAGGGGTAACTGCGTGAGTAAGCAACTACTAGACAAAGCTATTTAATGTTCTTAAGACAATTATTGTCCCTCTTATATTTTATTTTGTGCTATTTTCAATGAATATTCCAAAAACTAAAAATCGTTGCCTACTTTTAGGCGTTTAATATTAGTTTTTTTTTACTTTAAAGTTTTGTTTTTGAAACAAAAATATTTGAATTTCCTTTATCTTGCCTTCACTATGCGCTCTCCTTTTTCGATTCATATATATTTTCTTCATGGAAGCCTTGGCTTAGTAACCTTACTCAGTAGACCCAAACACACACACTCGAATACATGGCCATACAAGCAACCGAAATTCAGTATTTGACTTGCGGTGCTACAAAATCTTATTCAACTTCACTCTAATCTCCAGCGCTCCTACTCTGCCATCATACTACCACATACCCACCTGAGCTGCGGCATATACGCCACCACCCAACTTGAATACAGGCACACAACGGCAAACCTTCGGGGCTATATCCTTGGGGAACTGAACAAACATTTAACTGATTACATGATTGTATTGTAGTATTTGTATGCGTTCTATAGCATTGCTGAGCTGATTTGTATTTCGCCTCAAACTATGCACCAATGCGCAGTTGTTGGTTTGTATATATGTGTGTATAGCTGTGTGTGTTCGTGTATTATCGCATGGTTGATTTTTTGATTTGCAATACACCTGGGATTAGCTTTGTGGCAAGCAGCAGCAGCAGCAGCAGCACAATAGCATATATCTGAGTATACAGCTATATTTGCGCCAACCGACCGTTACGGCATTGAAGTGGCCGCCACAGTCAGTCGCAGCCTTCGGGAAAAGCAGCGCTCCTTAGCTGCCAAGGAAATAAATTGTCTGTGCGTGTAGTAATTGTAAATTACATTTATTTGTATATATGTATTGTGAATGTGTAGCTGAAAAGCAAGCGGGCGCCTGTAAGTATGCTACATGTTATACAAATAAGGGTTGCTATGGCATTTGGCATGCGCTAGATGTACGTCAAAGTTAATTGGTTGCATTGGGAAAACTCAAATTTAGCGGTTATCCATTGTACATATAGGTATATACCATCTATAAAATGTGAAATGTTATTGACACCTAAATGTATGCTAACTAATATGGCTGGTGTGTGCCGGCAATTGAGTAGGCCTCATGTCTGTTGCTGCAACTGAATTTTAAATCATGTCTAATGATTGTGGCATTGAAACAAAAGTTGTGGAAAACCGTTAATGCGCGCAGGCATGCGGCAACGGCGGAGTTGTGGCATAGCTATGCGGCATACCATCACAATGCTTACAGCCTTCGCTTTCACACTCTCCCTCACTCACTCTCTCTTGGTGTTTTTTGATGCGCTCATGATTTATGGCACACAATTTGCGTATAATTGATGCTCTTTGTGTTTTATGACTCCACACCGCCTATAAGTATGCTAGTTTAGATTTTCAAACCGCAAAAGAGGCTGGCGTTTTCTTCAAAAGCCGCAATTTCTTGTATTAACCTGCGAACTGAGCGGATAGTTTGCTTATTTGCTCTGCTCAGCCTGTCGGCCACGTGCTATATATTGTAGGCCATTAAAATATTTTATTTCATTTGTTGAAATTTAATGCCATTTTTGTGGTTTATATTTACTAATGTGTGTGTGTGTGTAACGTTGATTTATGGCACATAATTTTCTTGCACAAATTGTGGTTTTCAAATGTGTGTTTTATTGCTGGCAGGCAACGAAAAAGTGCGCACTGCATGCAGATTATGATGGAGATTTATAAAGCTTACTGTCTTGCATTGATAAAAATGTAATTTATGTTGCCTACATTTAGGCGCCTGAATGGAGATTAGCTTGAATTTTGTACTTTTCTTGATTTTCAGCAATAAAACAGTTCTTAAAATTAAACAAAAATGGCAACACAATCATACTAGCCATATTTGCAATAATTTTTTGCACGCCTTAAAGTATGCACCAACGGCAATAATTTAAATTTGCTACAATATATGGTTTAATATGGCTCTCTACACTTGTTTTA